>NW_027504022.1:0-24932 GCF_021521415.1 Bidens hawaiensis | reverse complement strand
TCCTTGGCCAGCCGAAGCTGTTCATTAACAGCTTGGGCAGCCTTGGAGCGAGCCTCAAGACGGGGCCTGAACCTCAACTTCAAGGGCCTTGAACGCCTTCTCCTTCTCCGCCGCCGCGGCGGAAAGCCTCCTATTCTCCTCCCGGACAGCCCGCGCCTGAGCTACTTCCTGAAGGCGAGCTGCTTTTAACTTGTTGTTTTCACGACAAAGCAGCTCGACGCGCGGCTGCATCCGGGCCAGGAGAACCCGAAGCTCATTGCTTAGCCTACCCTCCTGGTAGCTAGCCATGGCTTCCCCCAACGCACCACTGGGAGCAGCGTGACGAGCCCACTCCACGCACTCCACAGGTGTGCGAAGGGTTGTTCCTCGGCGAATGTTCCATCGTGGAACATACACTTCATTGGAATCCGACACTGCAAAAAACAAAGAGCAGTTAGGAAAAGATGATTGAAAAATTTAAAATAGGCCAAAAGAACCCTACGCACCTGTAGGGTCAATAACAGGCCGATAGCCGCCGAACCCATCACCTGAACCCAAGGGAAATCCATCCAAGAGGTCAGGCAGATGGGAAGGTGGCAGAGTTTGGCGATACGCCCCATGCATACCTGAAGGATCGGCCGTCGTTGCCGATGACGGAGGAGGCATGGTAGCGGCCGCCGCGGTCGCCGCTGCGGAATCCGCAGCAATAGTAACCGCCGGCTCGGTGAAAGATGCTGTAAAAATAGCACTCACAGCCGGCGGTGACGTCATCACAGCTGGAACAGTTGGCTCAAAGGAGTGAGCAACTGAACCAGCGGAAGCAGGCGCAGGCGCCTGGGTCGTCGCCTCAGGTAGGCTGACCAAGCCTACCGTCATTGGCGGAGAGGTACTCCTCTGCGCTCCACCCTGGAATGCGTCAACATCCACGCCTGCGTAAAGAAGATAAGTGTTAATGATAAAGCTATGAAGTTAAAGAAAGGAAGTCTGTACTTACGGGTTTTCTTGAGCCTAAAGGTACGGAGAGGCGGGGACGAACCCGATGGAGCCGGCCTCTTTGCGCCGATCACCGTCGTCTTCTTGGGCTCTCCGGAGGTGACAGTCGCAGCCTCCGGAGCGGTGGTCTTATCACCACCGGGATTCCCCGCCACCTCTTCGCTCTCGGTCTCCGAATCAGACCGAGGCACCGGATCGGCAGTGGAGGCCACCTTCCCCTTCCCCTTCCCGCCGGCAGCCTTCTTCTTCCGCACCAACGGAGGACCATCTGCGGATTCCTCATCAGAACATACGATTAGAGGAATTCCAGCAGAGGTTTCAACATTGAGGGGTCGAGGGTTGAATAGCGCCTTACCTGGCCGCCTGGCGCTCAGGATCTCATGGCCTAGCGGGTATACCTCCACGAACCGATCCGCCGTTTGTTCTAGGATGGGCAACTCGTTCTCATCTAGAGCGCGAGTACCCATCCGTGCGGGACCGTCAGCCTCCCGCGGGTTCAGGAGCGACTGCAAGTCGTTCCCCTCTGAAATAAACAGGAAAAAAGTTAGAAGAAATTCAGAATCAACAAAAAGAAACAAAGCATACCGTAAGGAACAGAGTTCGAACCGTATTCGAGGACGATCGGAATCTTTCGCGCATCCGCCTCCTTCCACACCCGGCTCATCCCCAGCATCACCATCCCGGACTCCGCAAACCGGTAAACCGGAGATTGGACTCGGGATATCTTCGAAAACCATTCCGCCTCCTCATAGTTGGAGGCGTGAAGGCTGGGAAGTGCTTGCCCGTTCTTGAATTTCATGGCAAGGGGGATGGCGCGAGCGGATATGTAGAAGAACTCCCGCTTCCACGAGCGAAGACTGCGCTCGGTTGCGCAGATCTTTAAACCCTTAATCCGGGTTATCAATGTATACCACCCCTGGATGCACCTCCAAGTGTAGAAGGTCATCAGGCGGTCAACATAGGGCTCAATGCCCAGAATCCGGCACACCCACTCGAAGTGCCGGATCTTGGCAATCGCCATCGGGTGCACCTCGGTCAGGTGCACACCGTGCCTCTCCAGGACACGGTAAACAAACTTTGTCAATGGGAACCTAAGATTCCCATAAACAAAGAATGCAGCATATACCCCGATCTTGCCTCTGGGGGCATCGTACACTGTCTGATTGGGTTCAGGAAACTCAGGCTCGAGAGACTCGAGCATGAACTTCCTGACGACGTACTGGTACAGATCGACAGGCAAAGCACACTGGCACTCGCCAGCAGTACTCTTGTCGTCGGCTGTAGACTCGAGATCACGAGACGACATCTTGCAGATGAAAGAAAACGATTTCGAGAAAAGGCTCGACTGAAAAGTTGAGTATTCAACCGGAAATCGTTCGGAAGATGAAGAGAAAAGTGAAAGTGTGAATTACAAAGAACCCTCTCCCCCTTTAAATACTAATCGCAATTAATGCGATGAATTTAATGCGGAGGAGAGAGAAATCGAAGGTGCAATGAAACTATGACACGTGGCAAAAAGCAAGCTGGCAACAGCTGTTGAAAGGACGCATACCATTAATTTCGCGGCCACGCGCCCGAAAAAACGGGCCCACGCGCCTGAAAAAGCGACTGGAATGACCAGGTACTGTCACGTTACCATAACTTCCTGCACGTCCTGACACAGTCAGAAGAAACCGTCGCACGACGTTTCAGAGGTTTGGACTGTTCTTATCCTTTCACCAACTCTTCGAATTTCAAAATTCAAAAAGATTCAAAAGTAAGCGGGAAAATACCCCTTACCTTGGCAACCAAGTAACCATAAGACGGGTGCGGGTACAGTGTCAAGGCAAAACCCTTCACATACTTAGCACCCGCAGGGAATTGACGCCAGGAATACCTTGGCAACCAAGTAACCATAAGACGGGTGCGGGTACAGTGTCAAGGCAAAACCCTTCACATACTTAGCACCCGCAGGGAATTGACGCCAGGAATACCTTGGAAGTAAAGTAACCATAAGACGAGTGCGGGTACAGTGTCAAGGCAAAACCCTTCACATACTTAGCACTCTGCAGGGAATTCAAACCAAGAAGGATCTTCTGGGCCATGCCTGCGAAAACGGGAATAACATCCCCGCGTAACGGGAACGTCGAGAACTATATTGTTTGAAACTCCAAGATGGAGTTGGTGGTTTTAGCATAGTTGATCAGTATGTTGAAAACTACCAAAACCTCATGGAGAATCCACACAAGTGGGACTCAACGCTCCTGACTTGCGAGGAGGTTACAAACCTACCCGCTTCATACCCAAAGATCAAGCAGAAAAGTCGGGAATTTCTGCGTGACATCAGGAAAACCGCGGGAAGAATCACCACGGAAAACCTAAAAACTAAACCCTTTTCAAAACCCCTTGCTAAGTCCAAAAGTTCACCTCACTTATTAATAATTCATGAGAAGAACATTGGACTGGGGGGACTTGAAGAGGTAGGTCCCAGCAGAGCCCAGTTGGACCCGCAAGACTCACCTTGAACAGGGACGTCTGCGCAACGACCAACTGCTCCCGCAGGACCCACCATGCTCAAAGAACCTTACGCGCAGTACGCCAGCTGTACCCGCAGGGAAAGCCTCCCAATGGTGAAGTACCCCGCCTGTTCCCGCAGTTGCGGATACAAGCCATCAGGGAAGGCTACCCGCACTAACAGCAAGGCTATATGCACAAGGCACTAGCTACTTCAGTAGTCACATGAAGGAATGAGCAAGGCGGGAATTCTCCCGCCTAAATGAGCCAGTCCGTATGCTTCTGGAAGATATTTCATACTATACCTACTAAGGTATGGGCAGAACAGACGATTTGACCAGAACAGCCCATGAACCAATCACAGGGTGACAGCTCACCGACAACAGTACGAGGAGGAGCACCCTCTAGTACTGTTTGTCACTATTAGCCGCTGCCTACTCACCAACCCTTACAATGGGACGTGCGCAGCCTACAGTTGGTGGAACAGTGCGTAGCCGGCAGTAAAGGAACAGTGTACAGCCGACCTTGTTACTGTTGGCCGTAGCCTACCCACCAACCAGCATGGCCTGTGCGTAGTCCACTGTTGGTAGTACAGGAATACTATTCAGCCGGCTGTACCTTCTAGGAAACCTACCTTCGGCTATAAATACTCCAACACCTTGGAATGGTAAGGACATCATCTGATATCTCAATCTTATCTAGCAATCTCTTAATATACACTTATATTCAGAGCAATCTAGTCTGATTCTCACGCCGGAGGGTGGTCACAAGGAGGAACCCCCCCCCCCTTCTCAGTGACGAGCTTACGGTGTCTGTTTTGCAGGTCCTCTGAAGAACAACCTTCTCTGCTGGACCTCATCCTCGTGGGAAACATTACTTAACCCCCAGATTATCTATAATCTGCTCGGGGTTCACTTAGTGTTTCTTCAAGGATTATAAACATAAATAAGCTCACTTGTTGCAAAATCACATAAAAAGGATATTTTTGATGATCAAGATTCCAATTGGATGCAAAGGACTCGAAAGTTTTTATAAAATGTGATAGAACAAGCTTACCAGGTGAGAAACAGTTGTACAATTTACAAGATTTCTGAAAACCTCTAGATAAGCGACGACTAAATACAGTAGAAACTCGATAAATCAATACTCGATTATTTAATAAACTCTCTAAGATAATATTTTTTGCCGGTCCCGACTCAGGGATAGGGTGCTAAATTAATAATTCGCTAAAATTATAAGATAATACATTTTTGATAATTTCTTTAGACCCCATATAAAATATAAATTAATAATTCCTTATATATAGTATATTACATGAATGATTTATGAAGGTTTCTTGAAAAATGACTCAATTGTCTTTTGTTTTTTGTTGAAATCAATTTCCCCTTGAATCTCGTCTCTAATTTTCCTTAGCATGGTAAGAACTTCTGGTGTTGTTTTCTCATAGCTCAACAAGAAATTGTTCAATGTGATTGCTGTTTTAATAGCTTCGTTTCGCGAAGGGGGCTCCATTGTAGAACTTTCATCATCTTCTTCATCGATATCATCTTTATTAATTCCAATAACGCTTTCAATAATTTCTTCATCAGTCAACAACTGTGCAACTACATTTTCTTCTGGGTGAGTCAGAACATTCTACTACAAATTAATAAAATATTAATTAATATATAAATTAATAATTATTAATTTATCGATTAATTAATAACTCTTTTAATTAATAAATTTTGGTGGTCCCAGATGTATTATTTTATAGAGTTTCTACTGTAATCCACAGCTTAAGCAATCGACGGAAGTATTCAGCCTGAAAAAATAAAGCATCCATCTAGATTCCTGTTGTCTCGAATATCATCAAAAAGGTTATCAACAATTCAATTTTCTCTACAAAAAAAAAATCAAACAATGTCAATAATAACAAGTATAAGGTTGACGAACCTGGCGCTAACAAAATGGAATCCCTGGGCGTGCCAGATTAGTCGATGAACCTAAATAACAAGAAACAAACATTTGCTAATTACAATCAAGAAAAACCCTAATTCAATGAAAAAAAACTGGCTGCAAATAAATAAGGAAGAAAACTAACGCCATTAATGGAAGTGTTGTGGAGTTTCCTTGGATTCCTCCTCACAAACTGATGAACACCATTCAATTTATACACAGATCAGAAGCTTCAATTAATATGGTAACTGCTCCGTTTCAATTTCAGTGGCCAACGGATGCGTCAACCAATCGACTTTAATCACATCAATTGTGGCATTCAATTGAAGGTTCAGTCCATTGTTTAGAAGCCACGCTCAATTGGCAGAGGAAGTTGGGTTAAAATTTAAAAGTATGGTTCAACACTGCATTTCATTTACCTGCGAGGATTGTCAAATTGAATCCATGCCCAATTTCTCAACTTCTATATCCAGATGGATCCAAATTGAACAAATCTGGAAATAAAAATTTTAATTAATCATTTAATAATGAAATTAGATTAATAGACCTGAATTCCATGTATCTTTTCAAGGAATCACCAAACAATCACCCTTTGCAAGGAGGGCGACGACGGGATGACAAAGATTCAGGAGATGTAATTGCCAGAATTGTTGGTTTACAATTTTCATTTATATTAGCATTCAATAAGACAACGGCTGAAATCAATATGCATTCAATTAGTCGTTGAACCCTAAACCCCCTTCTCAATCGTCAATTCAATGGCAATAATGGGCATTCAATAAGCTGGAGCCTTAATACCTGCCGGCAAGGTAACAAACACACAACAGATGGGAGAGGTGTCGGAGATTTAATGAGCCTTTAATTTAACGGTGTCGGAAGGAGAGAGGACGAAAGAAGTTGAAAGGCTGCGTATCTGTTTTATAATTTAATATATATATATATATATATATATATATATATATATATAACATAATTGTATAATATAGAATCCATACCTCCTGGCTCACCAACGCCCACTATCATCTGGCTGGATAAATGGCGTAAGTTCAAATAATTTAAATGAAAATAAATTAATATGCAATGTATCGTGTATGTGCGGGCTTACACTATACTTGTTGTGATTAAACTTAACTAAATTTAATCAAGTGAGAATTAACGTTAAGAAATCATGTTTTAGTAATTGTACGAAAAATGACCTGTTTAGTGGAGTCACAACTTAGCTCGAAACGATACTCTAAACCGCTTAATTTTTGTAATTTGAAGTTCAAACACCCGATTTGAAGTACTAATCAAGCCATTTGAAGCATCATTTCGAGCTAAGTTTTATGTTAATCGACCCGTATCCTCCTTCCGATAAAAAGCCCTAAAAAATCAGTTTTTGAAATTCGGAAAAAACTTAACGCTGTTAGAATTATTATCGGTCAATAACAGAAAGTTGGGATTATTAAAATCCAATTTTTCCTTTTAATTTTAATGAAATTTATATTTAATTAAATTTTATTGTTTAATTTATTTTAAATTAAAAAAAACAGAAGGTTCTAGTGTGCTTATCACCTATGTGTTGCCAGTAATTTTGTTAGATGCACATCCACCATAGTTATCGTATCAGCCCACATAGGATATTAGGGATGAGCTTGGTACCACCGGTACCGGTATCGAAAATTCCGATCCCGAAAATCGTAAATTTTTGGTACCGGTACCGATATCGAAATGTTCGGTTCGGTACCGGTATTTAAGATAAAATTCAAAAAATACCGGTACCGTACTGGTCCTGAAAACTTAAAACCTTAGTACCGGTACCGGTATCAATCGGTATCATACCGATTTTTGCTTGTAACATCCTAAAAATTTTAATGATGAATAAAGGAAGTTATGTTTAGTGATTTCGCGTAATTAATTAGTATCGGGTAGGGAGCGGGTCTTGGACGTGGATAAATTGAGATGGGTTAAATAAGAATGGGATTTCAGGGATATAAATACCCCCAAAATCCAAAAAATATCTTCATTTACATCTATTTCTTCACACACTCAAAACACACACATTCTAACCGATCAAGATTCGAAGCCGAGACCCGAGATTTTGTTGATAGATCTGAGTGGGTAAGGTAAGAACAAATCCAACAAAGCTAATATTACTGAAAATGGTTAGGATTGGATGGGTTAACCGGACCCGAAACCCAAACTGCCCAAATCGGACCCCTAAAACGTCGATTTTAGGCCGATTTGATGGTTGGGATTTGTAGGCGCCGATCATACAATTCCGTGGGTACCAAAATCGAGTTATTTGGCTAAGAAACGAAGGATTTATGGGCAAACAGATCTGCAGCGCGATAACTTCGCCTGCAAGATTAAGTTCGCCTGATGAACTTCGCCTTCAAGCGTAACTTCGCCTTCAAGCGTAACTTCGCCTAAGGATAACTTCGCCTACGGCCAAGTTCGCCTAAGGATAACTTCGCCTGAAGCCAAGTTCGCCTAAGGATAACTTCGCCTGAAGCCAAGTTCGCCTAAGGATAACTTCGCCTGAAGCCAAGTTCGCCTAAGGTTTAACTTCGCCTGAAACCAAGTTCGCCTAAGGTTTAACTTCGCCTGAAGCCAAGTTCGCCCGAGGTTTAACTTCGCCTGAAGTGAAGTTCGTTTAGAAAATAAATTAAAAACCTAATGGAAAATGTGTTAAGACAGTTAATGGAAATAAAAATTTTCCAAGCTGACCTGACAGCTCGACCCCAGCCAGGGGCTCTGCCCCTTGGACCCTGCTAGGGGCTGCCGCCCCTAGACCCCGCTGCCAGGGGCGCTGCCCCCGGACCCCCGTTCGTTGTGGGTCATATAAAGATAGAAATACATTATGAGAAGTGATAGTTAATTGATACGTATACTTGTTACACAGTCAGCCGTGCACAACTGAAGAAAGGGATTACGATTAACGGTGAACGTAACCGTGTTCAGGTGAGTTTCTAGCCCCAATTATGTGTTATGATTTCGGGGCTGTGTGCATACTCAACATGTTTGTTAATACACTTATCCTAAGAGATAAGTGTATGCCTTATGTGGATAATGTGAAATGTATGAATGATTGCTTGATGGTACGTGAACGATCTTCGGATATTGCACGTACTGTCAGGTTGTAACGCTATGTATAAGGTAAATATGTTATGTATGTTTATGTGTATGAACATGATAGAGATAATAGAAGAAAGAAATGATAATGTATGGTTGTATGGTTACGAAAAGGGTACCGAGCCCTAATAATACTCGAGGTATGATGTGTGGTTGTATGGTAACGAAGAGGGAATCGAACCCTACTAATATTCGAGAACTAGGGAACCGAACCCTACTAATATTCGAGGAAGAAGGGTACCGAGCCCTAATAATACTCGAGGAAAGAGGGTACCGAGCCCTAATAATACTCGAGGAAAGAGGGTACCGAGACCTAATAATACTCGAGGAAAGAGGGTACCGAGCCCTAATAATACTCGAGGAATGTAGGGCGTAATGCTCTTTATAACATAAGATATGAAAGTAAGTTAATACAAAAGAAAGTAAGAAAGTAAGAAAGTAAGAAAGTATGAAAGTAAGAAAGTATGAATGTAAGAAAGTATGAAAGTATGAAAGTATAAAAGTATGAATGAAAGAATATAATGTTATGTGAATGGTATGATTATGTGATTATCTAGAACTCACTCAGCGTAGCTGACTTTTAGTATGCACGCAGGTGAGTAGGATGAGGCAGCTCGCTCGAGGAGTCACATGGCACTGAACAAGAGTCTGGCATCTGAAGACCTATGATGTGTTAATTTTAATGCTTTAATGTGAAAGACAATACATGTTTTGAGACCAGTTATGAATTATGTAAAGTTTTATGAAAGTTTTATTTTCCGCGTAAATGTTTTAATTAACTCTGATATTTAGAACTGTGTTTATGAGTAAATCCAACACGAAAGTAGGGTTACCGGTAACGGGGCCTTACAAGTTGGTATCAGAGCCAGGTTCGAGAGATTTAAGCATCCTACATGCTTAGACTCGAACAGAGTATGGGATATAAGTAAGAAAGGAAGAAGATGCCAGTTCAAGAATGCCATGTGTTGCTCAAGCAAGAACAGTGAAGGTAAGGTGTATGATTAAATGATATATGTTAATGAGAAAGGAAAGATATGTGAACGGCAGGGATAGGAATAATTGATTGTTTACTTTGACAAACTGCTTAAGTAGAACCAGCACAAATAGACTCATAAAGGGAAGTGTATAGGACACGGAAAGTAACGTGATCAGCTAGTCACAACTGGCCACTGTTATTACCTGTTAGCCTTACTATCCTTGTACTAAATAGTTCCTTGAGTGATGATGTTTGTGTTTTCCCCTTTAGAATACTAATGGCTGGAGCTGGAGAATTTGTTGAAACTGGGGGTCGCACTGGGCGTCGTGGCAGGCCTCGTCTTGTCCGGCAACCCTCGGTAGAAGAAGCTTCCCACACCGAAGATGAAGGAAGCGCAGCTGGAGGAGACCAGAACAACAACGAGGAAGTTCAACTTAGCCCTGCAGTTCAAGCAGCCATTGTTCAGGCTATAGTTGCTGCTGTGAAGAACCTGAATCCCGAAGGATCTGCTGGAAGCCGTGAACGAACTGCTGAAGGGGCGGGTGGTGATGGTAGGAAGGATGGGGAAGGTGAAAGAGGGGCCTCGAGTGGGGATAAGTCTGTGAAAGTCGATGATAGGAGAAGAGGACAAGGTGGGTGCAACTATAAGTCCTTCAAAGGATGCGACCCGCCAAAGCTGACCGGGTTGGGAGACGCAATCGCTACTCTCCAATGGACAACCGCTATGGACAAGGTTATCCGCATTAGCGAATGCCGTCCCGACCAAGCTGTGGGTTATGCTACTCAGTCATTCGTAGATGAGGCTATGTATTGGTGGGAGAGTGTGGAGCAGAGGAAGACCCGTGAAGAGATCAAAGAGATGAAGTGGGATGATCTGAAGGAGTTAGTGATGATGAAGTTCTGTGCTGACGCCGAGGTTGAAAGGGCGGAGATGAAATTCTTAAACTTGAAAGCTGGGGCAATGACACACCGTGAGTACACCACCGAGTTCAATCGAATGTCCAGGTTGGTGCCCGATATGGTCAACACTGAGGCAAAAAGGATCAAGTGTTATGTGAGGGGATTACCACAGAAAGTTCGCATGTTAGTCAGAACAAGTAAACCTACTACTTTCGATTCTGCTGTCGAACTCGCAGAAATGGTTTATGCAGACTTGGTTGCGGATGATGTGGTGGTGGGAGATGAGAAGAAAGAGAAGAAATGGGTCGCTCCTGCTAAACGACCCGGTACCCAGATATGGAACCCTAAGAACAAACAGCCGAGAGTTTGGGAGAACAGGTCGTGCAAGACTTGTGGCAAGGCGCACAGTGGTGCGTGTAGGTGGGGAAAGGGTTCAGATACCTGTCATAAGTGTGGAAAGATACATGCCGGGGAATGTAAATTTGGGTCGAATGTTTGCTACAAGTGTGGGAAGGCAGGTCATTATGCTCATGAGTGCAGTTCTAAGCCTGCATGCTACAAGTGTGGTAAGACAGGTCACTTTGCTAGGGAGTGTACCGAGAGTGAAGCTGGAGGTAGTGGAAGGAAAGATGCTGATCAAGCCAGGCCAAGAACTAGAGCCTACATGCTGACTCAAGAACAAGCCAAGCGGATTCCGGATGTTGTCACAGGTACGTTTCTCGTGAACGGTGTTTCCGCTTATGTATTATTTGATTCGGGCGCAAACAAAAGTTTCGTAGCCACACCATTTAGTAAACTAGCTAAAATGAAATGTGGCCGAGTGTCTGAGACCCTTATAGTAGAAACCGCTAGTGACACTTCGGTTAAAATAACAAAGATGGTTAAGAACTGTAAGATAGAATTGGAAGGACATGAGTTTTCGATTACCTTGTACGTTATGACCTTGGGAGGGTTCGATGTGGTTTTGGGTATGGATTGGTTGTCTGGGTTTGAGGCTCAGATAGTATGTAAGAGTAGGATTATAAGGTTAAAGTCATTGGATGGTAGCGCGGTAACGGTCTATGGTGATAAGGAAAGTTCCGGGCTTAATGTCATTTCGATGATAAAAGCTGAGGGTTTACTAAGGCGAGGGTGTGGTGCCTACCTGGCGTATGTTGTCAACGCTACGGCCGAGACGAAAGAAATGAAAGATGTTCCTATTGTGCGCGACTACCCAGAAGTATTCCCTGAGGATCTTCCGGGGTTGCCACCGGAGCGAGAAATAGAATTTCAGATAGATTTAATACCAGGAGCCCAACCTGTCGCGAAAGCGCCTTACCGTCTAGCACCGTCTGAGATGAGAGAATTGATGTCCCAACTGCAAGAACTCCTAGACAAGGGTTTTATCAGACCGAGTGTTTCTCCGTGGGGCGCACCGGTTTTGTTTGTGAAAAAGAAGGATGGAAGTATGAGAATGTGCATAGACTATCGTGAGTTGAATAAGCTTACGGTAAAGAATAGATATCCTTTGCCAAGGATTGATGATCTGTTTGACCAACTGCAAGGTTCAAGTTGGTTCTCACGAATAGATCTCAGATCAGGCTACCATCAGCTGAAGGTGAAGGAGGCAGACATCCCTAAGACAGCGTTTCGAACGCGGTATGGACACTACGAGTTCCTCGTAATGTCATTCGGTCTGACAAATGCTCCTGCAGCATTTATGGACATGATGAATAGGGTGTGTCGGCCGATGTTGGATAAGTCGGTTATCGTCTTCATTGACGATATATTGATTTATTCAAAGAACGAATCTGAACATACTGAGCATCTGAGAGAGGTATTGGAGACTCTGAAGAAAGAGAAGTTGTACGCCAAGTTTTCGAAGTGCGCGTTCTGGTTAAGATAAGTGCAATTTTTAGGTCATGTGGTTAATCCGGAGGGGATAACCGTGGACCCGGCTAAGATTGAAGCGATAACGAATTGGAAGACTCCGCAGAATCCGACTGATATACGAAGCTTCCTAGGGTTAGCTGGCTACTATAGGAGATTCATCGAAGGTTTCTCCAAGATAGCCGCACCGCTGACCGGTATGACCCGAAAGACGATAGTATTCAATTGGGGAAAGTTTCAGGAGGAAGCCTTTGAATAATTGAAGAAGAGACTCACGCAAGCTCCAATCCTTACTTTACCCGATGGTGATGAGGATTTTGTTGTTTGTGCTGATGCCTCGCATCAAGGGTTAGGTTGCGTGTTGATGCAACGAGGGAAGGTGATAGCTTACGCGTCTAGACAGTTGAAAGTCCATGAGAGTACTTATCCGACGCATGATTTGGAGTTAGCAGCTGTAGTGCATGCTCTTAAGATATGGAGGCATTACCTGTACGGTACTAAGTGCACTATCTATACAGATCATAAGAGTTTAAAATACTTCTTCGAGCAGAAAGAATTGAACATGAGGCAGAGAAGATGGTTAGAATTGATAAAGGATTACGACTGTGAGATTAAGTATTACCCCGGTAAAGCTAACGTGGTCGCTGATGCGCTAAGTCGTAAGAATGAGGAAGTCCTTGCAACCGTGAAGTCATATAAGTTGATCATGAACTCAAGTCTTTTTGAAGAAATCATCAAAGTGCAGTCAGAAGTGTTAGTAGACGAAGGGTTAGTAAAGAAAGAAAGGATTTATGGCCAGCAAGATGAGTTGATGGAAAACACTCATGGAGTTAAAACTAGATTTGACCGTATGTGGATTCCACGCCATGGTGATCTTAGAAGTCGAATCTTAGATGAAGCTCATAAGTCAAGGTACTCAATCCATCCTGGAGCTACAAAGATGTACCAAGACTTGAAAAGAGATTACTGGTGGCCAGGAATGAAGAATGATGTAGTGGATTATGTTAGTAAGTGCTTAACTTGCTTACAAGTCAAGGCCGAGCACCAAAAGCCTTATGGGAAGATGCAACCGCTAGAGATACCTGAGTGGAAATGGGAACACATCACCATGGATTTCATAACTAAGCTACCTCGTACAGCTAAGCAACATGATACCATCTGGGTGATTGTGGACCGTTTGACCAAGAGTGCTCACTTTCTGCCCATACGAGAGGCCATCTCGTCAGAAACGTTAGCAAGCTTGTTCATCAAGGAAGTGGTAACCAAGCATGGAGTACCGTTATCGATCGTGTCTGATAGGGATACACGGTTTACTTCGAGGTTCTGGAAGAAATTTCATGAAGCTATGGGGACGAGGTTGAACATCGGTACGGCGTATCATCCTCAAACCGATGGACAGTCCGAACGGACGATCCAAACCCTTGAGGATATGCTACGTGCTTGTGTTTTAGATTTTGGTGGAAGTTGGGATGATCATCTGCATCTGGCAGAGTTCTCCTATAACAACAGTTACCATTCAAGTATTGGTATGCCACCGTTTGAGATGCTGTACGGTAGACGATGTAGAACCCCGGTGTGTTGGGGTGAGATTGGTCAGAAGGAAATGGGAAGCATAGAAGTGGTTCAAGAAACGTCTTCAAAGTTCGATCAGATCAAAGCAAGAATGAAAGCCGCTCAAGACAGACAAAAGTCTTATGCAGATAAGCGGCGACGACCAATCGAGTTTAACGTGGGTGACTATGTGATGCTCAAAGTCTCGCCTTGGAAGGGGATTATCCGTTTTAGGAAAAGAGGAAAGTTGAGTCCGAGGTACATTGGACCGTTCAAGATTGTAAAACGTGTGGGTGAAGTAGCTTATAAACTGGATTTACCCGATGAGTTAGAAAGAATTCATTCAACCTTCCATGTTTCTCATCTGAGGAAGTGTCTAGCTGATGACACGTCTCACGTGCCATTGATGGATATTGAGGTTGATGAACAATTGAACTACATCGAGCAACCGATAGAGATCGTTGATCGCAAGGAAAAGCAGCTTCGTCACAAGATTATACCTTTGGTAAAAGTGATATGGAAACACCGCAAAGGATCGGATGCTACTTGGGAAGCGGAGGATGAGATGCGCAAGTTTTACCCTAGTTTGTTTATGTAATAGTTAGGTTTCGGGGACGAAACCTTTTTAAGGGGGGAAGACTTGTAACATCCTAAAAATTTTAATGATGAATAAAGGAAGTTATGTTTAGTGATTTCGCGTAATTAATTAGTATCGGGTAGGGAGCGGGTCTTGGACGTGGATAAATTGAGATGGGTTAAATAAGAATGGGATTTCAGGGATATAAATACCCCCAAAATCCCAAAAATATCTTCATTTACATCTATTTCTTCACACACTCAAAACACACACATTCTAACCGATCAAGATTCGAAGCCGAGACCCGAGATTTTGTTGATAGATCTGAGTGGGTAAGGTAAGAACAAATCCAACAAAGCTAATATTACTGAAAATGGTTAGGATTGGATGGGTTAACCGGACCCGAAACCCAAACTGCCCAAATCGGACCCCTAAAACGTCGATTTTAGGCCGATTTGATGGTTGGGATTTGTAGGCGCCGATCATACGATTCCGTGGGTACCAAAATCGAGTTATTTGGCTAAGAAACGAAGGATTTATGGGCAAACAGATCTGCAGCGCGATAACTTCGCCTGCAAGATTAAGTTCGCCTGATGAACTTCGCCTTCAAGCGTAACTTCGCCTTCAAGCGTAACTTCGCCTAAGGATAACTTCGCCTACGGCCAAGTTCGCCTAAGGATAACTTCGCCTGAAGCCAAGTTCGCCTAAGGATAACTTCGCCTGAAGCCAAGTTCGCCTAAGGTTTAACTTCGCCTGAAACCAAGTTCGCCTAAGGTTTAACTTCGCCTGAAGCCAAGTTCGCCCGAGGTTTAACTTCGCCTGAAGTGAAGTTCGTTTAGAAAATAAATTAAAAACCTAATGGAAAATGTGTTAAGACAGTTAATGGAAATAAAAATTTTCCAAGCTGACCTGACAGCTCGACCCCAGCCAGGGGCTCTGCCCCTTGGACCCTGCTAGGGGCTGCCGCCCCTAGACCCCGCTGCCAGGGGCGCTGCCCCCCGGACCCCCGTTCGTTGTGGGTCATATAAAGATAGAAATACATTATGAGAAGTGATAGTTAATTGATACGTATACTTGTTACACAGTCAGCCGTGCACAACTGAAGAAAGGGATTACGATTAACGGTGAACGTAACCGTGTTCAGGTGAGTTTCTAGCCCCAATTATGTGTTATGATTTCGGGGCTGTGTGCATACTCAACATGTTTGTTAATACACTTATCCTAAGAGATAAGTGTATGCCTTATGTGGATAATGTGAAATGTATGAATGATTGCTTGATGGTACGTGAACGATCTTCGGATATTGCACGTACTGTCAGGTTTGTAACGCTATGTATAAGGTAAATATGTTATGTATGTTTATGTGTATGAACATGATAGAGATAATAGAAGAAAGAAATGATAATGTATGGTTGTATGGTTACGAAAAGGGTACCGAGCCCTAATAATACTCGAGGTATGATGTGTGGTTGTATGGTAACGAAGAGGGAATCGAACCCTACTAATATTCGAGAACTAGGGAACCGAACCCTACTAATATTCGAGGAAGAAGGGTACCGAGCCCTAATAATACTCGAGGAAAGAGGGTACCGAGCCCTAATAATACTCGAGGAAAGAGGGTACCGAGACCTAATAATACTCGAGGAAAGAGGGTACCGAGCCCTAATAATACTCGAGGAAAGAGGGTACCGAGCCCTAATAATACTCGAGGAATGTAGGGCGTAATGCTCTTTATAACATAAGATATGAAAGTAAGTTAATACAAAAGAAAGTAAGAAAGTAAGAAAGTAAGAAAGTATGAAAGTAAGAAAGTATGAATGTAAGAAAGTATGAAAGTATGAAAGTATAAAAGTATGAATGAAAGAATATAATGTTATGTGAATGGTATGATTATGTGATTATCTAGAACTCACTCAGCGTAGCTGACTTTTAGTATGCACGCAGGTGAGTAGGATGAGGCAGCTCGCTCGAGGAGTCACATGGCACTGAACAAGAGTCTGGCATCTGAAGACCTATGATGTGTTAATTTTAATGCTTTAATGTGAAAGACAATACATGTTTTGAGACCAGTTATGAATTATGTAAAGTTTTATGAAAGTTTTATTTTCCGCGTAAATGTTTTAATTAACTCTGATATTTAGAACTGTGTTTATGAGTAAATCCAACACGAAAGTAGGGTTACCGGTAACGGGGCCTTACATTGCTCATCCCTATATGATATACAAGAGCAACCAATAGTAATAAAATGTTAGATGCACATCCACCACACTTGCATACACGAATGCATATATAGTATTGTATATTTATATAAATAATAGGCCTCACAACCTAGTTAAACTTGATGTATAAAGATTGAGCTTAAACTGGTTTAGTAAATGTTCTCCAATATAGACTCGGGGCTCGAGCTCATATAAGTTTGACTAGATTTGAGCTTTTACTAAGCTGATATTAAATAGATTACGAGTCATTCAACTTATGTGCATCACTTAGTTACTACTAGAAGCTCGTGTAATGTAAGTCTGACTCGATTATGTTTTTAGCGAGCTAATATGAATTCTTTTTGATACATGTAGACATATGTGAGAAGTTGAAAAAACAATGTTAAGTAATTAAAATGCTTTTGAATTATATCAAACAAAATACATATAATAACAAAAATAACAGATTCGGTGACTTCAAATATTAAATATAAAGTTGTTCTGTTAAAAAATATTGTTTTAAAACACATGATGTGTTCTTATATATTTCTAAAATCGATCAAAAAATAACAGATTCGGTGACTTCAAATATTAAATATAAAGTTGTTCTGTTAAAAAATATTGTTTTAAAACACATGACGTGTTCTTATATATTTCTAAAATCGATCTTCTCCTATTTTTTAGTGGTCAATAATGATTAAAAGATAAAAAAATATCGACGAATTATTATATTGCAATCACGTGATTGATAATAAATTATTACAAATACAATAGTTTGCGCATGATTTTTATTTTAGTCAATCTAGAGCCATTCTTATCAACCCCTTAGGTCCGACTATTCACTAAGGCTAGTCACATATCTTTTTATGACTAATCAAACACGACACACCCCATATTTAAAATCATGTCATTTTTTCCTCTTTTGAGTTCCTTTGTGCTTTTCATTTTTAAAAAATTTCTATTATTATAGTAATAATAATAATAATTTTGTATTTGTATTTGTATTATATAGTGTATATCGCTATATGTATATGACTTAAATGTAAATTAGTTTTTAAATATAATGATTATATGTTACAAAAGACATGAGATTTGTACATCCGTTTCAAGGTATGAAATAGATAACTTACATGAAAGTATACATTGTAAATTATATTAGCATTTGCTAATTGAGATCAATACTTGATAAATTTAACTTATAAGAGTTACCACACTTCAAGTCGCTCACACTAGTCGGTAAAAAAGGGGGTATGCTTGACGTATGGCATAGAAGCTTGGGGTATCCCTTTTCTCAGCGACGTTGCATTTAGACTTCACAACTTGAGTTTTTCGACGTTCCCATCCATACTTTCATTCCATACAAAGCTTTACTCCTCAGTTTATACCATGTCTAATCATATATCATTTACATTTACATAAATGAATATAACAGAATACCATTTTCAGCTTGCGTCAATACAAGATATACGAATATTTATTTTAAAGTTCACTAATCTCAGTTTAATACACAACATTCCTTTCAAATTTAAGATCTTTAATTGGCACCTAACACTCTTTGAGATTCATGATCTAAAGTTGTGCCGATCATTCATTTCAGATTCAATGTCATCTAACGCTTTATACTCACACGACATTAAATTAGCACTTAACAATCCTTTGAGACTCAAGGTCTCATTTTAAGACACCTTACTTCCTTAGCATTCAGTCATTTAGTCATTTTCACAAATCACACATGAATATATACACAAGACATAATTTATAATGATAAAGGCTTTCTAAATTCAAAGATTATTGGACTCCTCTTTGTCTTTTAGATTTTTAATTTCTCTCTTTCGTAATTAGCTGATCTCCTAAAACTCAATATGTCATTAATGTGCTTTTATAAATTTAATGACGCAACTTATGTTTAATCTATTTTATATTATAATTTGAGAATAAACGTATACTTGAATAAACGTATGCTTAAGTTCTTTTTCCGATCTATATGACCCGTTTGAACTAAGACTTGCATAATATTCTTTAATGGCATCCGATTGTACTTCAAATACTTAGTAAATTAATATGAATATAAATGTTTCGTCTTAAAACTAGTTTTGATCAGTTTAATTTGCTAATTCATCGGTGGGTTATTTCAAGGTTAAAGGCTTAAAGAACAGGCATTACCGTTATCATTTAAAACCTATGTTGCACAGAAACGCCGGAAAGGGGCGAGTCCCCGTCCCGGGGACGGTTTGGGGACGGAAACGCTGCCGAAACGCCGACGAAACGTTTCCTGGACAATTCCGGTAATTGGGTACGGATCAATCAGAGTTTCTGAGACGTTTCCTATTAAACTTAGGGTTTTATATATGTGTAAACTTACATTTAATTTGGAAACTTGCATTTAAACGTTCATTTACAATTTTTTTCTAGCGCCGGCAAGGGTGAACAGATGTGTTTGGGTGGAAGAGTATATAGGAAGAATATAAGAAGTATTGGGAGTATTAAAATTAATATTTTATTGTTTTGTTTTTTCTCTTTTCAATTGTTTATTACTTTTAATCCACCCTTTGTTACTTTTGCTACTTTTAACATAATATAAAAAAAGCAAATTTAATTGTTTACTTTATTTGTAAATTAAAAAAAAATGTTTTAGGTTAATTGTTGGTAGATGCTGTCAACAATTTTAAATACTGGTTTTTTTTAACATTTAACCTTTTTATCTTTTACTTGTTTGCATCTAGTCCCTAAAACTTTTAAACTTTTACATAAAAGTGTTTTTTCTCCAATCTATTATCTCTAGTTTTGTGTAATTCATTTGTAATACTAAGTTTTAAAGTAGCGTATTCAATTCTTAAACAACAAATATCTATTTTGGAATATGTTTAATATATTTGTATTTTTTTTGCCGTACCCTTGGCGTATCCGTATCTTGGATTTTTGATTTTTGCCGTTTCTCGTACCCGTAACGTCCTCGTATCCTGGTTCCGTACCCGTTCCTGTGCTACTTAGTTTAAAACTTTAATGATAGTTAAAGACTTAAAGCACGGGAAAAACACATTTCAAGTTAAATTACATCCAACGTCACTCAAAATTGATTCTGTAAGGTGGGTTATTTCAAGATTAAAGGCTTAAAGCAACATGGCATTACCGTTATCATTTAAAAACTTAATGATAGTTAAAGACTTAAAGCACCACACTCCCCTAAAAGAAAAAAACACATTTCTAAGTTAAATTACACCCAACATCACTCAAAATCGATTCTGTAAGGTAGTCAACAATACATCATATTATTACATATTTCCAAAAATTTAGTTAAGTATTTTTAAAAACTCAAAGACCTAATTTGTTGATTTATCTATACTAGAGATTTTTTTTTTCACTCGACGACTTACAATATGTATTCGGTACATGTTCAAGCTATTAATCATCAATGAAGGTTTTATTCTTATGTAGCTTCATTATAAACTAATAGTACCACTCTAACCTAAAGTTAAGGGATTACGATGAAATTAGTACTTAATAAGAGCTATTAGTGATTCAAGGATGATTGAATGTATGACTAGAATTGATTACAAGCTTCACTTATTCGCCAACTAGCTTTTACCCTTTTGCTCCTCTTCTTTCTCACGACATACCCACACAAGAACTTTTTGGCTTTAAAGCAAGTGTCCCTAATATCTAACTTGTCCAACTTTCTACTTTGATTTATCATTTAAACAAGATTAGTTATCCAAGTTTGCTTAATGGTATACTAGTCTCAATGCTTATATATTGGTTCACGTTTGTTAGAAAGCCACCACAAATTCAGCCAATGCAACCCAAGTGAAGTTATTATTATACTATGAAACTTTGAATACCCACATTTGTATCATTAAGATATCTTCGAAAATCCATAGTATTGGGTGCGACTGAATGCGACAAACAATCCTCACCTGCCACAATTTTCCATCTAGAGTTATAGAGAGAAAATGATCTATGTAACTATATATGAGATATTGAGATCGTGAAATAACATGATGATAAATAGTTTGATATGAACAAATTTACTCTTAAATTAATAATGGTCGAAACGAGTGACATTGGGGAAATAGCAAAGGAGGCTCATTACCTTTTGTTGGAGAATGTGGAAAGCGAGGAATGAGAAGGTGTTCGAAGGAAAGGAGGTGAAAGTGGAAGAGATTATAGGAGACATCAAGTCGCCCAGTTATCTTTGTTTTAAAAATAGATCAAAATATAGATCGATAGATTGGTTAGCTTGGTGTAAATTTGATTTCATGTAATTTCTCTCAGGCTTTTGTTGTTGCGCTGCTCTCCAGCTTGTGGAGGCAGTGTGTGGTTGGTGTGTTGCGTTGGTATTTTGTTTATTGAAATTCACACTTAGAAAAAAAAAACAAAGATAATCAATGTAATTTCTATACACCATCCATCCTCTAATTATTATTACTATATAACAAAAAAGAAGTTTGGTGACGCAAGAGCCCTATTGAGCCACTTGGCGTCATCGAACTGGTCCGCAAAATTTGTTTCTATTTTTTAGTTCAGTCATCGTAACGAATGTAACGGAAACCGACCGAACGCTAATTTTTTGTTTTAGTTTCGTTAACATAATGAACATGACGGAAGCCTACCGAACTCCCATAGACTCACTGCCTCGACATTTGGGATTGACAATGGTCAGGTTTACCAAAACTTAAGATTTACCGACCGATGCCACCCCATTGGTCCACCTCAATTTTTATAATTTTTTTGTGTTATATTTGTTTTTAATTCCGGCACAATAACGCATGTCACCGAAACCGATCGAATTCGCGCTGAATTATTTGTTCAACGCTTGGGTTAAAACCGTTCGAGCTTTACCGACCTACCTGACGCAACGTGCCAAATAAAAAACTAGTTTACTTTACAAAATATAACCCTGTTGCGCTGGGTAAAAAACTAGTTTACATTACAAAACATAACCCTTTGCTTACTAATTCAAAAATCATTAAAAACTATAAAAAAAAAAAATAAAGTCCTGATTTTTCAAGGATTTATAAATAAGCATCTACGATAAACCACCCTTTCCATATTTGTTATTTATAGAAATAATAATAACAGGGGCGTATTATCCAAGGGAGTTAGGTGACACTCCACAACACGACACCTTCTAACATCACAAACTAAGTCCACGTCATCCCGATACGACAAAACCAAGATCTTACCCCACCACTCCAGCACCACCACGTCAGCCCCGGACATTTTGATTTTTTCATTAGTCAGCTGTAACAACCAACCAACCAACAGACATAAATACAATACATACAATTACATAGTACATGCATACACCACCTGCCACCTTAACAATCTCCGCCTACCTTCACCGTATAAATACTCATCAATCCCACACCTTATTATTATTATTATTATTATTATTATTATTTCTCTCTCTAGGGTTTGGACTCTATGGCTTTCTCCTTACTTCTCCGGCCAACCAACCCGCCGCCGGTTGTCGAAACATCCCGTCCCGGCCCATCATTAGCCACTCGATCGTCTTCGTTAAACCTTCAATTTAGGCCATCTTCGTCGTCTCTACAGTTGAGTATTGTGTTTACTGTTTTGTTAAAAGACTTTATTATTATTATTATTTGATGAATGAATTGTTTGATAGGATATGTAAGTCAGGGAGGATTAATCTAATTAAAGCTACTGCTACTCAGACACCCACAACTGTTCCAAGTAAGAATATTTATATGAGTTTATAGAATAATGCATACCACCTGTTCGATCAAATGCCCAAGTTAACTGTTTCTCAATTTTTAACAAACTGAATCTGGTTGAAATTTGTGTAGAGTCGGGTACCGGTGGGAAGACCAAGGTCGGAATCAATGGTATGCTTTCTGACATTGATGTTTGACTGTTTAAGAAATCAAATATGGTAGATAGTTCATTATTAGACTATCGATATGGGCGCCCTTTGGGGCGCGTTGGGCGCCTTCTCACTCTCTCTCTCTTCCTCTCACACACACACATACATATGTATTTATATATTTAATGGGGCGCCCAAGGTGGCTTTAAACCATAGCGAGGCATTATGGAGAAGGGCTTCGAAGCCCCCGGCCCCCGGTGCCCACATGGCGCTGTGGAGGGGCTTCGATGCCCCCCACCATAGCGGATAGTCTTACTGTATTTATTTGTTCTTCCCCAATGCATGTATTATATACATTTATTAAGTTATATATGAAAGTCAAATTGGGGCTTCGGTTTTAAGTACTTTTGAACAATTACTGCATCTGATGATCTGATTGAAGTGAACCTGTAGTTTTGTTCAGTGTTGTAAAAATTGGTACAGGGTAGGGTGCCGAGGCGATTTCTTCAACTCGGCCAACATTGTATCCGGTCAAAATCTTGGCTAATTTCACCCGGAAATGAAGCTAAGTTCGTTCCCTTTCGTCAAGTATAAGGGTTTTAGCCGCTAGGAAAGGAAGAGGATTTATACCGTAAACACACAACTTCCACCCTGTTGGCTGTAGTTTTAGCTTGTATATGTGAAAAATGAATAAGAAAATAAAGTATATCCGGGGGTTGCTTTCCCTTAGTAATAGTACTTTTTTTGAAATACGAGGCCCAGAACCCTAGACGGGGCAGTGAGGTAGCAGCAGTGGACGAATCGAGACTATAAAAATCGGAATTGGTCAAACTTGGTCAAGTCAGATTTTTTCCGTTTTTCGCTGATTTCACTGATTTTTGCTTTATTCACCAATTTCACTGTTTTTCACGGAGATAACATGGAAGACGAGAATTAAATGATTACTATGCCTATAATATTAAAGAATGAGTATCAATTTTGAAATACTTTATTATTTGAACATGTATCCTTTTGGTTTATATTGATATTCTCATAGTATATTATAAATATTAGTATACTTATGATATTTGACATATATATCATTTCCCAAAAATTAGTTTATTTATAATTTACCATGTCCGAGTACTCGTAACTCCCAAATCGACTGACCTAGTAGCGCCTATCGACTTCGGCAACCATGATTTTGTTTATTTGATAATCATATATCATTATCTTTATTATGGCTAGAGATTGAAGAGAATCATTGCGTGAAACTTACAGGTTTTGGAAGAATAGGGAGGTTGGTATTGAGAACAGCAACATTTAGAGATGATATTGAGGTTGTTGCAGTCAACGACCCTTTTATTGATTCCAAGTACATGGTAAGGATAAACTTCACAAGATTAATTGGACATATTAGTATATATGAAGGTTATAATAAAGTAGTTGAAAGATAATCATGAGATGAATGTCTTTTTCAGGCTTACATGTTGAAATATGATTCTACACATGGCCCATTTAAAGGAACCATCAATGTTGTTGATGAATCCACTTTGGAAATCAATGGGAAACATATCAAAGTCACTAGCCAAAGGTATCTAAAGGTCTTCTTAGTAAATAATGTTGTAAATTTATCCTAAACTTCATATGTCTTCAGAGACCCTGCAAGTATTCCTTGGGGTGATTTTGGAGCCGACTATGTTGTTGAATCTTCTGGCGTTTTCACAACTATTGATAAGGCTTCAGCACACAAGAAGGTAAAATTTGAGTTTCTTTTACTTCTTTTAAAAGACATGTGTACCCCTAGGCTGACTCTTGTTGGTGTCAATGTGCAGGGTGGTGCCAAGAAGGTGGTGATCTCGGCTCCATCAGCCGATGCACCTATGTTTGTTGTAGGAGTAAACGAGACAACCTACAAGCCAAACATGGATATTGTTTCTAATGCTAGCTGCACCACTAATTGCTTGGCTCCTTTAGCCAAGGTACAATTCTTTTGAGTTTTTCTGCAATTGTGATTTGTGGTCGCCGTTTCTTTAAATACATGGTTTAATATTAAACAGGTGGTTCATGAGGAGTTTGGGATTGTTGAAGGTCTTATGACAACTGTGCATGCAACCACAGGTCTGTTTGTCTCTTTATGTTTTGTACTTTGTACATATATATACTTGTGCATAAACATTTCATATGGATTTAAAAAGATCATGATTATATTATTCTGTATGCATTTATTCAGCTACACAAAAAACCGTTGACGGGCCTTCAATGAAGGACTGGCGTGGAGGTCGTGGTGCTGCACAAAATATCATCCCTAGTTCAACTGGTGCTGCCAAGGTATACAAGGGTCTTCAAATAACATTAGATCTTAACTTATTTGATCGGTTTAAACTTAAAAGTGAAAACTTTTGAACTTCATACTTTGCGTATGCTTGATTTCAGAAATTTGCAATATTAATTTTATTTTTTGTGTTAAAATTGCAGGCTGTAGGGAAGGTATTACCGGAACTTAATGGAAAACTAACAGGTATGGCCTTTAGAGTCCCG
>NW_027504021.1:0-25677 GCF_021521415.1 Bidens hawaiensis | reverse complement strand
TTCGATTCATGAGGTCCATGAACACTGCCGGCGCATTTGTTAGTCCGAATGGCATAACTAAGAACTCGTAATGGCCGTAGCGAGTCCGGAATGCGGTTTTTGGGATATCTTCTTCCTGAATTCTAACCTGATGGTATCCCGATCTAAGATCGATTTTTGAGGAATAGCTCACACCTTGCAGCTGGTTAAACAGATCATTTACTTCGAAGAAGTGAATACCTATTCTTGATCGTCACTTTATTCCATTCTCCCTAGTCAATACATATCCTAACACTTCCGTCCTTCATTTCCTAAATAACACTGGTGCACCCCATGGTGACTAACTAGGTCGTATAAAACCTTATCCAATAATTCTTGCATTTCAGTTGGTGCAAGTCGGTAAGATGCTTTAGCAACAGGGCCAGCTTGAGGTATTAAATCGATTCTGAATTCGACCTGTCGGGTTGGCGGTAATCCAGGAAGTTCTTCTGGGAAAACTTCTGGGTATTTACATATCACCGAAACATCTTCTATATGTTTTCTTTTAAATACTTTTCTCTGTATCTAATCTCTTCATCGTCCGAAAGAGAGCTTCTAATAATCTTCTTTTCATATTTGATTTCAGCTTCATGTTGAGTTAGCCAATCCATGTTAACTATTACGTCAAAACTTCTTAACTTTACTGGCCGTAGGTCAATACGGAAAGGTTAATCGTTCAGAATAATAGGACAATTCCGAACTATCTGATTAACTATCATGGTTTTACCGTTAGCGACTTATACGGTTTAAGGTTCTATGGTTTCACTAATCGGTATCTTTCCAAATGGTAGGAGGTTAATAGGAACTAGCTTCTATCGGCGACCGTAAAAATATCACTGAAGCATATTGATTTAAAACTACAACATACTTAATACCACCTTTGGATCATGACGTGCTTTATTCGAATTACTCACAAAAGCACGGCTCCTTGCTTGATCAGAGGTTGATGCTTGTCATGAGTTTCGTCTTCCAACGACACCTTGGTTCAACTTTAGGCAATTTCTCTTGAAACGTTCTGTACTGCCACATTCATAGCAAGTACAACTGTATGGCAAAATTTGATTTCTTTGGATGGATTGTTATTAAAGCTGTTGGGTTCGGAGTGGTTGTACACGAATGGGTTGGGGTTGCCGGTTCACATAGCTTTAATTGGTTCTACAATTGGGGCATTACGTCCATCTCTACCACACCTGTGGCCTACTGTCACTCGACATTCTTCTTTCTGCCGATAACCATATTTTCCACATTTAGGGAAGGACCCTTCATGCGGTTCATGTTTTCACACCAGAACTAGTCTTAGTATAATTCTGGGTTGTAGGACATACCTACTTATTCAAAAGCCTATCTTGCACTATACCTTTATCATTTCTCTTCTTTAACACTCGACGTCTCACCTAACGTCCTTCCAGTCCGCTTCCCATAGAGTCAAATATATCAATGCTGGCTTGTGACACAACCCTTCCAAAGGTTGTATATTTTACAGGATTGACTATACTCCTTATCGATGGAGTTAGTCCCCAATATAGCGCTCACTTCGCTTAGTTTCAGGAGTAATTACCCATGTTACCAGACATGACAATTCCTTCAAACGATTAGCGTGTCTAAGTGATCAGCACACAGCATTTCTATCTTCCATAGCTCAGTTTCCAATCTCTGAACTTAATTACTCGAATAAAAGTGATCTAGCACAAGAATTTTAAGTTCTGACCATATCATCTGAGTAAAAATTTTCTAACTATAATTTTGTACCATCGTGTTCCATCACGATACAACATAATCTACCAACATATCTGTAGCATATTTCACTACACAATGTTCTAGACTCTTACCAATATCCTTAACCATTTCGATCTTTTCTATCCATTCGCTAATCTATTCCTCCCTTTACCATCAGTAAACTATTAATAATTTCCTTAACACAACCAACAAACATATCCTTCATACCGGATCTAATTCATTACGACTACTATTCATGTTTAGTTTATAACTAATACTTATAGTCATAATAGTATTCGGTGGGACATTATCACTCTTAGTAATAACTCTAAGAATTGAAATATTCATATTCATGTGATTGCTCGATCTGTAATTCTGCGATCACATTTGCATCAACACTAGCAGTGATCTGTGATACGACATTCGGTATCATCATCTGCTATCTTTGAGCAATCAACTGAATCATATCAATCTCCATCATTGGAGTTACTCTTTTTATGTCATTCTGCCGTACCCATCCCGTACGCAGTAATCAATACTAATCTCACCGTATAACTCGTTACCAGCTCAATCATAACAGCAGGTACACATACACACCAAATATTATCATACATATTACACATACCAGTATCTAGTATATATGTCCCACAAATATAATAACATATGGACTTAACCTGACGTCGGTTAACGTTTAAATATGTTTCATAACCCTTGTCACCAACTGACATATAGATCTTTTTCGACAAAGATTAATGTTTAATATGCTTGATTTCAATATCCTTCTGCATGTCAGCATAACCGATACATGCTCACCGTGAGCACCAAACGATTACGTACCACGGAGTTATAATATCCGTGTCTATTTGTATATCCGGCATACACGGTATACCACCTACGAACGAACAACCAACTATGCTATAATGATTCCAACACCTCTTTGTGTATGGGTAATCATTCTAGTCGAGTATACATGGGTATAGGCAACTAACGGATGTAAGGATAACATAGGGAGTTGCACGGTTCAAGGTAATCGCGCAACCCATGTTGCCTTCAAATATTATCAATTTTGGTTGGGAGTGACGGTTACTAGATATTTCTGGTTAATGTCAAACAGGAGATCTAACTTGGTACTATCATAACTATGGCCCGATAAGTCAGACTTATCATCAACCGATGCTCTAGAAATTTCAGCACCCTCGGTACATTTATTATTTTATCCCCCGGTTCCTTATCCGGGTCCTATTTCTCAATACATGTATCCACAAGATATGTACATATATATATATACACATTAGCACGCATAAATAATATTATATACTTTACACATATGTTGCCATTTTTACCTATTAATGTACCCAGTGACTTCCCCTGAATTCCCTCGTGCGGACAAGTCTGTTATTATGTTCCGGACCATAATAACTCACTTGTTCATCCAAGTTCATCCAGATCTCGTCACTATAAATTATTAGTTGATATTCAGATCCTATAATACTTGAGCTACTGGTTATATTTTAGGTATCTTTTAAAGACATCCTAATTCCTTATAACCAATGGCTCTGATACCAAGTTCTGTAACACCCCGTAACCGCAGCGGAAACGTAAACGGGATGCAACAGACACCTCTGATATCAACGTTTATAAAGAAAACTGAATACATTAATATGCTTCAAATTACATTATCTCATATTTCATTACCGTCTAGGTGATACACACATCATACAAAACGATACATAATTCTATTTAATATAATGTATCATAATATCCCGCACGCAAATCTTACACACATCTAGCACTTAGCACGTAAGCAATCACTTCATCTTAATCGTACCTAAAAAGCATGTGAGAAAATGGGTCAACTACGAATAGTTGGTGAGTTTCACTAATTTAAATAAACAGTGACAAATCATTATAAAAATCATATATTAGCGTGGTAATTATGCTGAGCCCACAAGTGAAACCTCTGACTATCCACATACAACCCCGTGGCATACTCCGCCCACGAACCTGCCCCAAACCGCTATGCCTAACATTACATAGCAAAATATATAACAACACAATAGACATGTGCAACTGGCTGGGAAACATCAGCAAATCCATGCCGGACCAGTTGGGTTTGTTAGACCAGTAGTACTATCCACACTCTACCGGCTTTCAGCTAATCACTCGTGTTGCGGGGCCTTACAATGTTAGCAACTCAGACAATTACCATCTTAGTACATTTCCGTACGATTCCCGTACAATAAAATATATATAAATACACGCAAATCCATGCGTTCAGTATGTACTTAAACATTTCAGTAGTAACATGCTTCCGCCCCGGGAAAATATTTAAAAACAATTCAGAAAAAGGGGCTCGTGAAACTCACCTTAACACATGCAAGCAGGTAACAACAGTCATTATCAGTTAACACGTCCAATCTGTAATATGATCCCTACGATCGTTACTATACAATCACTATTAATATAACTTTAACCGTGTTAACCGGTACATCTGGGGACACTGTTAACCCAGTACTGTACCCGTTCCGGGGGCAATGTTAACCCAGAAACACTTCTAGAGACATCTGGGGACACTGTTAACCCAGTAATGTACCCATTCCGGGGGCAATGTTAACCCAGAAACACTTCTCCGGACTCAGATTGTGATATCGTTTAGAGTTCAAAAGTTAAAATTACTATTAGTTCATTTTCCCCGTTTTGCGTGCCTAGCACGGTTTTCCGTTTTTACGTTTCAAAAATGAGTTTGGTCACACGCGACCCGAAAATAGTTGTTGACTGACAATTTAATTAAAGTTGTGAAATTAGAGCTCGGTTTAGACGCCCCGTTTGGCCGTGGGACCCGTTTCCGTCTTTAGTGCACCGGAAACCGTTAAATCGGATAAAATTACCCAAATCATCCGAATTATTTTCGGATGATTTATTTTTACTTGTTTAACTCAATTATATGAAAATAGTTCATTTTTAGGGTTTTTATACACCAGTCAGCTCGTTTAGGCGAACTTTACCGGTTTACGCGTTTTAAACTTTAAGAGTTTGCTTTTTTTTACACAAATAATTATCCGTTTAATCTCGGATCTTGAAATTTTGTACAAATCACTTTTTGACAGTGGGGAATTTTATAAAAATATTTCCAGAATTAATTTTTATATTTAAAATTTATTTATCTATTTTTAAACACCATTTAAACACTAAATATGTCGTAAATACCAAACGACCTTAGAAAAATCCCAAATTTTTCCTAGATGACCCTTGCCATCTACATAGTCCCCTGTAATTTTTCCAGAACCAAAATCTTTTTTTACATACCATTTTCACTAAAACCGAGCTAGAAAATCCTAGAACTCGTTTAACCGAAAAGCCTACTTAGACTTCTCCAACTGACCTAAAATTTTGTGTGTGACTTTTAAATGTTATAAAAAGCTTATATGCAATTTTCCAGAATTTTTCATGATATTTAACTATTTTTCACCATTTTTAGCTAAAACCGAGCATTAAATTCACCAAATATTCATCCTTTGTCCAAAAATTACCAAAATTTCACAGATCTCATATTTTCATGTGTAGATCATCTCTGTGAAATTTCGTAGCCTAACTCTAAACGTACCACAATCTGTCCAAAACACTCATAACCGAACATAAACCGAATATACCTTTTGTTTTCCGCCACTACAAGCTACACACTCGTCTTTCCGCCTTATCTACCACTAAATACAGAACCTACAACCAACATACCACAATACCAAGCAAGTTACACTCACAATCAAGCCTCTTACACTATAGTTTCGGTTATTGTTTCAAAACTAAAGTTTAAACCGTAAAAATTCGTTTTTTGTTCGTTAACTCCTTTCTTGGACCAAGATCCCTTGTATAACCCGTATACATCACTTGATCATGCAAGAATCGGTTTCATCTCGGGTTTTCACCCTTTTTCACTTGAAACCTCATTTTCTTGCAAATAAACTCAAGAAACGAAGATGAACACGTAAATAACTCGATTTTTACCTCGGTTTTCATGCTAAAAATCTGAGTTTTTAGATCATAATGTTGAGAGAGAAGGAAGATTGTTGAATGTTTTGTTAGAAAAAATAATAAGGAGAAGGGGTTATCCCCCCCCTTATCCGATCGGACCACAAGGTGAGGTGGGGTGGGACCCACCTTTCCATTCTTAGCCACCCATTTAGATTTCGGCAATCTGGATAATGTTTTGGATAATCTGGTTCATTTCGTTTTTCGGTAAAATGTTTAATTCGGCTTAAAACGAGGCTAAAACGGTCGTTTTCGGCTTAACAATGAAATTTATATAAAACCGATTTAAAAACTTTAAAAACTTAAACCATGGCATTCATTATCTTAGAACATCATATTATTAGTAATTGCGCATCTTTTTCGGCTTGATCGATCGTCTCTTGCTTGGTTTGGTATTGAAGGTTTCGTTTAACGTACCGACGTACCATTAAATCGAAAATTCTTTTTATGTGCTTTAATTCACTTATCCCGAAGCTTTAATACTTCGTAAACATCACTAAATATCATATATCTCGTCTATAATGTAATCCTCGATTCGTTCGGGCTTCAATAACCGTTAATCGGTTAATCGTATTTCCAATACGATTAACTGTATAATCGAATATAATCCGTACTGTGAATCATACCTACTCGTATAAACGCATTATAATTCATATATTCATTATTAAATAACACATAAATAGTATATACCGGTTAGGGTATACCTGATTCTGCCGGAATCGTTACAAAAACTCACACTTTGAGAATTTAGCGTAAAGCTTCTTTTTTCTCAATAATGTCAAAAGTGGATGAAGATGTTTGACATGATCTTCACTGGTTTTGGAATAAATAAGTATATCGTCTATAAAAACGATTACAAATTTATCCAAATATGGTTTACATATTCAATTTATCATATCCATTTTCTCAATCCATCAAATTGCTTTATTTGTAAGTGATGATTCTCATAAATTTGACCCGAACATAGCAATGGGTCTCACCAAACCTGAATATAGCCCTTAAACTGGGTTATAACATATCATTAAATTAATAATTATTCTAACCAAATATTTTATATGAAAATCTTATTAAATAGAAATATACTATAAGTAATTTAAAATAGATAAACAAATCGTTATCCTTACAACCCGTTGCTACAGTTAAAATGATGGAAATAGAAATGCCAGAATGGAAGTGGGAATTCCTAACAATAGATTTTGTTACCAAATTACCTACCACGAGAAGAGGTAACGACACAATCTGGGTGATTGTGGATAGATTAACAAAATCAGCTCATTTTATACCAATGAAGGAAACTTTCAAAATGGAACACTTAGCTAAGCTGTATGTAGACAAAGTTGTCTCATTACATGGAGTTCCATTATCCATTGTATCGGATCGAGATAGCCGTTTTACTTCTCATTTTTGGAAAAGTTTCCAAGTAGCTATGGGAACAAAATTAAACTTGAGCACAACATACCATCCACAAACTGATGGTCAAAGCGAAAGGACCATACAAACATTGGAAGACATGTTAAGAGCATGTGTAATAGATTTTGGTAGAAATTGGGATGACCATTTACCACTAATAGAATTCTCCTATAATAACAGTTATCTTACAAGTACTAATGCTGCCCCATTTAAAGCCCTTTATGGACGAAGGTGCAGAACTCTAGTGTGTTGGGCAGAAATAGGAGGAAAAAATTATCAGGTCTTGAAATCATACAAGAAAGTACTGACAAGATAAATCAAGTTAAGGAGAGATTAAAGACCGTACGAGATCGTCAGAACAGTTATGCGGATCATCGAAGCAAACCATTGGATTTTCAAGTTGGAGACAAAGTGCTACTAAAAGTATCTCCATGGAAAGGAGTAATCCAATTCGGTAAGAGAGTAAAGTTAAGTCCACGGTTTGTTGGACCATTTCAAATTATCAAACGAATTGGACCAATAGCCTATCATCTAGAATTACCAGAGGAAATGTCAGGTATACATGATGTCATTCATGTAAGTAACTTAAGGAAATGTTTAGCTGATAAATCACTAAAAGTACCCCCTTCAAGATATAAAGGTAAATGAAAAGTTGAAATTCATTGAGAAACCTTTGCAAATTGAAGATAGAAAGATCAAGAATCTCAAACATAAAAGATTAATTCTGGTCAAAGTGAAGTGGAATTCAAAACGTGGGCCATAATACACTTGGGAATTAGAATCAGAAATGAAACGGAGGTACCCACACTTACTCTAAGTAAATCTCGAGGACAAGATTCTAAATAAGGAGGGGAGACTATAACAAACCACAAAATAAAATAAAGGAAAAAGTAAGGAAATGAAAGGAGAAAATTTCATCCCACATTGGTGGAGGAAAGAAAAAGAGAAGCTTCCACCATGGTATAAATACTCGTGTAACTACTTGTCCCACATCGCTAGATTATAAAACTAGTGAGTTCTTATAAGAAAGAAAACTCATATTTTAATGTTCTTATAAGACAAATCACACCCAGTGGTCCTAGCGGAGGGTGCGAAGCACCCGAAAGCGCACGTGCATGGCACAGGCTCGGGCTCGGGCGAATTGCGACGGGTGCAAGGCATTATGCCATCGTGTAAAGTTTTTAATCTCATGATTATCGTTATGATTATTGGTTTTACACTAATCTAGATATACTACATTGTGTTTAACCTAGGTGCTTAATACCAAGAGGCATTCTTTAATTGTAAAATTGCAAGGTGAGACATTCGAGTTTTTGTACCACTCACATTTGCGTGAGACAACTGTTTTTTCCACACTGTCATGATAATTTCAATACCTATAAAACTCATGACAGATGGCCTAAATGTTTTTAATTATTTTTTTAAAAGTATTTTAAATACATTACAGTGATTAAGTCTCTGTAGACTTACGGGATGATTACTACTGATATTGTGGGATTTTGTATACAAGGCTTGTCTACTGGGCTATTACACGTTACTTATTGGACAAGTGCTAGCCAATAAGTAATATGACCACAGTCATAGATGCGATCGAGTGACAAGTACCTTTCGGTAATTTGTAAGCAGGCAGATGTATAAACATCTTAATGCTGTAAATGTAAAATGTGTCATTTACAAATGAATGTACTCACCAGTATTTCTTGCTGATAAAATATTTTAAACATGTTTCAGGTGACTTGATAGAGACAAAGGAATGATGCTTGCGAGCTCCCAGCTTAAATAAGTGGCTTGTCACCAGAATAAAGGAACGTGCTTTGTAAATTAGGGTTTATCCATATAAAGTTTATTTTTTTATCAGAATGGATTAAATTTTCAGTTTATAATAATAATCATGGTGTTTTTATAACTCTAATCATTTTTCCTAACTACGGTTCTGATAAAATATTCTGCTGCAAAATAATTTAATAAACACCGATACCACCAATCAATGTTCACAGCTTCCCTCCCAAGGTATAGGGGTCGGGGGCCGTGACAGCTGAAGTGGTATTAGAGCCACTGGTTTAAGCAATATGGGTATTTTAATAATACCTAATCTTAAAAGTAAGAGTTAGGAAATACATGCATTAACGTATATGTTAACCATACAGATAAGATTCTAACCACACGTGAAAATAAATACTATTTTCTTTTAGAATTCGTTGTTATATTGTTTTTGCTTAACAGAATGAGTGAGCTCGTAAAAGCATTTGGAAACATATCCATTAACACTACGGATATGGAAGAAGGAGAATCCAGTAAACAACACCCTGAACCCAGGATCTTTCAAGCACAACCCATAGAACAGCCTATAGAAAAACCAAAGCCCAAAAGAAGGAGAAGACTCAAAGACTGGCAAAGAGGGCTGAGAAATGTAAGAAAGGAAGAACCATAGCCACACAACCACCACCACCAACTCAAACACAACCAATTGAACCACAACCAATTCAACCACAACCCCCTTCAACAATACCAATGCAGGAGCGACTAGGCAGATGCCTAGATGAGTGTGAAATCTTTCAGCCAATATTCAATGATATAGGTGCAACAAGCTCCAGAAACCTTAACATGCCATCCCAGAATCCGAATAGTACACTCCTCCCTGATGATGTTATCAACCAAGCCCAGTTAGAAGAATGGTAGACGAATGATTGGCAGTATCAAACAGTGATGACAAACCCATATGCACCATTCCAGACTGAAACCTCAAACTACCCAATTATGACACCGGAAATGACGACATAGCTCCGTCACTACGGGGGGAAAGAATTGATATATACCGGGAATAGACTGAGAAATATGGGGTAGAACCTAACCTGGAAATACTATAACCGAGAACAATATATATAAACCATATATATAATATTTATATGTTCATTATCGTAATTTCTTTGATAAAAAAAGTGTGTATGTATATAAGAAAAAGGTGTAGTGACGCATACATTTAAAGTGTGTAGATGTAAAATATAGTGATGCATATATATATATATATATATATATAAAGAGTAATGTCGCAAAGATCGACGATTTTGACATATTATGTGCCTATGTGTTATTTTATGCTTGTGTGTTATTAATATATTTCTTACCTTATTATTTAACGATATTAATAATTTCTTTCTTTTATGTAATTTAGATGTCGAACGAGCACAATCACGAAAACGAGCACAATCACCAAAACGAGCATAATCATGAAATTCTCAATCAAGAAAATATTCTGAATACGAATGCTATTGAAAATATGATAGCTCAGAAAATCACTGAAGCAATTCCTTTAATTGTTGATGCTATTAAACAACCCGTTTCTATAATTAGGCATAAGACCGAGAGTAATAAACGAAAGTCTAACACTGAGGCTAGTAATAGTGTGAATGGAGGAAATAGCAACCCATTACTCAAAAAGTCAAAAGTTCACGGTCGTACTTACAAAGATTACTTGGCCTGTAAACCAACCGAATTCTCTAGAAATGAAGGACCCATTTCAGCACTATGCTGGTTAGAAAAGACATAAGCCATCATAAGAATCAGTAAATGTGCTGAAGAAGATAAAATATTATATGCTTCTAACCTCTTCATTCATGAAGCAATAGAATGCTGGAACACAGTTCTCCAATCAAATGGAAGTCATGTCATCTATACTATGACCTGGGAAGAATTTATAGAAATAGTATAAAGGAAATTTTGTCCTCCTGATGAAAGAGAAAAGATTGCTACTATGTTCTTAAACCACAAGATGGAAGGTGTGAAGTGTCGTGAGTATACGACAAAATTCTTTGAATATGTAAGAATCGTATCGGCTTTGGCTTCGCCAAAATTAGTACTAATTTCTCGTTATATTTGGGGATTAGTACGTGAAATCCGCGATATGGTAAAGTCATGTAGACCTGAGACTATTGAAGAAACATTTGAGCTAGCTAATACCATGACAGACGGATTAATCCAAACTCAGGAAGAAAACAAAAAGAAAGATCTAGCCGAGAAAATTACCCAAGAATTTTGGAAGAAAGGAACAGGACAATCTTATGCTCATCCTTTCTGTAGAATTTGCAGAAAGAGGCATTCAGGTATATGCGCTTTTAAGAAAACTAAGTATTGCAATTATTGCAAAATGGCTGGACATACGGATGGAGAATGTAGAAGAAAAGAAATCCGTGTTTGCTATAACTGCGGAGAACCTGGCCACATCCGTCCAGTATGTCCAAAGCTAAAGGTGCCTGACAACAAAGCAAAGAACACAAATGGACCTAAGAATACTGCACGAGCTTTTCAGCTTACTGAACAAGAAGAAGCAATGATTCCAGATGTCATTGTGGGTACGTTCCTTATTAATAACATTTACGCTAAAGTATTATTTGATTCTGGAGCAACTCAAATTATAAACACAAAGTTTTGCCAAGCCCTAAATCAACCACTAACCAAACATAATCAAGTCTGCACGGTAGAAATGGCTGATGGAAATTCCACTCATATTCATGAAGTACTTCAAGAAGAAAACATAAACTTACTAGGCTACAAGTTTAGAGCAAGTTTACTCCCAATGAATCTGGCTGGATTCGATGTCATATTAGGAATGTATTGGTTAGCAGCCAATCATGTTTGAATCCTATGTAATAAAAATTCTATTGAAATCCGCACGCTAACGGGAAATATCATTACCATTCAAGGAGATAAAATGCTCAAACCTAGAAAGTTTATATCAGTAATGAAAGCGCAAGCTATCTAAGGAAACAAGGCGTAGTATATATGATTTCAGTAATCATTAGCGTCAAAGGAAAAGAGCTAAAAGAAATTCTGGTAGTATCGGAATATTCTGACGTCTTTCCAGAAAATTTACCTGGACAACCGCCTGATCGTGAAGTTGAATTTAGAATCCATATAATACCGAGAATAGCGCCAGTTGCTAAAGCACCATAAAGATTAGCGCCAACAGAGATTTTAGAATCAAAGAAGCAATTAGATGAATTGCTAGAAAAAGGTTTCATACGACCTAGCTCATCACCCTGGGGAGCACCAGTGTTGTTTATCAAAAAGAAAGATGGGTCAATCCGTATGTGTATCGATTATAGAGAATTAAATAAAGTCACAATTAAGAATCGGTATCCCTTACCGATAATGGATGATTTATTCGATCAACTTCAAGGAGCTCGATATATTTCTAAAATCGATTTACGCTCAGGATACCATCAATTAAAAGTGCAAGAAGAAAATATTCCTAAAACAGCTTTTAGAACAACGTACGGTAATTATGATTTTACAGTCATGCCGTTTGGTTTAACCAATGCACCAGCTGCATTCATGGATATGATGAATCGAATATGTAAACCATATTTGGATAAATTTGTAATCGTTTTTATAGACGATATACTTATTTATTCCAAAACCAGTGAAGATCATGTCAAATGTCTTCATACACTATTGACACTATTGAGAAAAGAGAAGCTTTACGCTAAATTCTCAAAGTGTGAGTTTTGGTTACAGGAAAGTAAAATTTCTAGGACACTTGATTAACCATGAAGGTATTCACGTGGACCCTGCTAAAATAGAAGCTATTACTAATTGGGAAATTCCTAAAACTCCTACAGAAATTCGAAGTTTATTAGGATTAGCGGGATATAATAGACGCTTAATTCAAAAATTTTCCCGAATAGCAGTTCCGCTAACAAAGTTAACATGTAAGAATGTCAAGTTTGAGTGGGGAACTAAGCAAGAAGAAGCTTTTGTAACTTTGAAGCAAAAGTTAACAAATGCCCCAATACTTGCACTACCAGAAGGAACTGAAGATTTCACAGTTTGTTGTGATGCTTCTAAATCATATTTGGGATGTGTACTAATGCAACGTGAAAAAGTTATTGCTTACGCATCTAGACAACTAAAGAAGCATGAAGAGAATTACACAACACATGACTTAGAATTGGGAGCAATAATTTTTGCCATAAAGATCTGGAGACACTATCCATATAGTAGTAAGTTTACTGTATTCACAGATCATAAAAGTTTAAAATATATTTTTGGGCAAAGGGAGCTTAACATGAGGCAAAGACGCTAGACGAAAATTCTTAGCGGCTATGATTGTGAAACCAATATCGTGAAGGCAAGACTAATATAGTAGCCGATGCATTAAGCAGAGTAGAGCATGAGAAACTTAAAGAGTGCAAGCCCTAAGATTAGAACTTCAAATCAATATAATGGATGAAGTAAAAATGCTCAGAAACAAGCAATAGAAGAAAATAATATTGCTGATGAGAAAAGAAATGGTACCATTAATCTACTTGTCAAAGGAAATGATGAAATTCTCTTAATGGGGAACAGGATCTGGATACCAATCATAGGAGGATTACGAGAAAAGATTCTCAAGGAATCCCATAAATCCAAATATACAATGCATCCTGGAATAGATAAAATGTATCAAGACTTAAAGAAAATCTATTAGTGGATAGGAATGAAAAAGGACATAACTAGTTATGTTTCAAAATGCTTAGCTTGTTCACAAGTTAAAGCAGAACATCAAAAGCCATCAGGATTACTTCAACAATTAGAAATGCCAGAATGGAAGTGGGAATTCCTAACAATAGATTTTGTTACCAAATTACCTACCACGAGAGAGGTAATGACACAATCTGGGTGATTGTGGATAGATTAACAAAATCAGCTCATTTTATACCAATGAAAGAAACTTTCAAAATGGAACAATTAGCTAAGTTGTATGTAGACAAAGTTGTCTCATTACATGGAGTTCCATTATCCATTGTATTGGATCGAGATAGGCGTTTTACTTCTCATTTTTGGAAAAGTTTCCAAGTAGCTATGGGGACAAAATTAAACTTGAGCACAACATACCATCCACAAACTGATGGTCAAAGCGAAAGGACCATACAAACATTGGAAGACATGTTAAGAGCATGTGTAATAGATTTTGGTAGAAATTGGGATGACCATTTACCACTAATAGAATTCTCCTATAATAACAGTTATCTTACAAGTATTAATGCTGCCCCATTTAAAGCCCTTTATGGACGAAGGTGCAGAACTCCAGTGTGTTGGGCAGAAATAGGAGGAAAACAATTATCAGGTCCTGAAATCATACAAGAAAGTACTGACAAGATAAATTAAGTTAAGGAGAGATTAAAGACCGCACGAGATCGTCAGAAGAGTTATGTGGATCATCGACGCAAACCATTGGAATTTCAAGTTGGAGACAAAGTGCTACTAAAAGTATCTCCACTGAAAGGGGTAATCTGATTCGGTAAGAGATGAAAGTTAAGTCCGTGATTTGTTGGACCATTTCAAATTATCAAACGAATTGAACTAGTAGCCTATCAGCTAGAATTACTAGAGGAAATGTCAGGTATAGATGATGTAATTCATGTAAATAACTTAAGGAAATGTTTAGCTGATACATCACTAAAAGTACCCCTTCAAGATATAAAGGTAAATGAAATGTTAAAATTCATTGTGAAATCTTTGGAAATTGAAGATAGAAAGATCACGAATCTCAAACATAAAAGATTAGTTATGGTCAAAGTGAAGTGGGATTTAAAACGTGGGCTAGAATACACTTGAGAATTGGAATCAGAAATGAAACGGAAGTACCCACACTTATTCCAAGTAAATCTTGAGAGCGAGATTCAAAATAAGGATGGGAGATTATAACAAACCACAAAATAAATTTAAGGAAAAAGTAAGGAAATGAGAGGAGAAAATTCCATCCCACATTAGTGGAGGAAAGAAAAGTAGAAACTTCCACCATGGTATAATAACTAGTGTAAGTCCTTGTCCCACATCGCTAGATTATAAAACTAGTGAGTTCTTTATAAGAAAGAAAACTCTTATGTTAATGTTCTTATAAGACAAATCACACCCAGTGGTCCTAGCGGAGGGTGCGAAGCACGCGCACCCGCACGAGCGCGGGCGCGGGCGAAGTGCGATGGGCGCGAATGGCGCTTTGATGGCGCACGCTCGCATCGCCGCGAGCCACTTAAGGGCCGCTTTAGTATTTTTGTGGAAAATTAAGATTTTCAATAATCCTCTTATCGCGATAAGCGACGGGTTTAGATTAGCCTCATCGCGTTACGCGATTACGTGTAAAGTTATCTAGAAAAGTTGCGGCGTGGACTATCAAAGTAGCACATCGCGTATCGCGACGTGGAGGTTACGCAGACGAGACACGTTGCATGCCACGTGGCGTGCCGCGTAGCATGCCTAGGGTTGACTCGACTAAGCTATGAGATTCTTCGCGATACGCGACGCCCTTTGTATATGGCCATTGCGTATCGCGATGGGCTCCAGAATTTGCTATAATAGGTTGGATACGGGACATTCTTCCTCGTCCAAGAATTTTGCTTTCTCTCTAAATTTCTGTCTATATATGGTATAATACCCGAGTATCGTAGCGATATCCTATCCGATCGAAAGAAACTTATATACGCGAATCCAAAAGCTCTGCCTATTAAGTTAAGACATTGTGTCATCGTGTAAAGTTTTTAATCTCGTGATTATCGTTATGATTATTGGTTTTATACTACATTGTGTTTAACCTAGGTACTTAATACCAAGAGGCGTTTAGATTTTTTTTATACCCGGGTTTTTAATACCCGAACATGTACCCGACCCTACCCGCAAGTTACGAATAGGATATGCATTTCAGTACCAAAACCCGTACCCAATGGAACCCGATTTATACCTAGTAATACCTAAAAACCGAAACCGGTTCCAAACTGGGAACCAGGTTTTTGCAATACCCGAAACCGAGTTTCTCAAATTACCCAATCTATACCCAAAATTAGCCCAAAAATACACGAAAAAACACCCGAAAAATACCCCTAACAAGTGGAATCGGAAAATAACCAAAAATAGGGTTTTTTCAATTTACACCCATAAAATACCCGAAAAAACCAATTTATACCCATAAAATACCCCTAACCCCTTAAAAAATCCAATTTATACCCTTAAACCCGAAAATAACTAAAAATAGGGTTTTTTCAATACCTGGAAATAGGGTATTCAAATACCCGGTTTTATACCCGACCCGAACCCGATACATAGAGTATGGTTTTTATAGGAAATACCTGGACCCGAACGCGATCCGGTATTGCCAATACCCGATTTTCCAATACTCGGTCATATCCAAACCCGATTCCATATCTGAAACCGGGTATTTAAAAAACTCGATCTGTGCACCTCTAAAGTAGGTTGGCTTTATGATAATTAAGGGTTTGGGGTCGAAAAGGAAGGTAAATAAAAATAATTTATACAAATGTAGACCAAGTAGGCCAGTACACACGTGCGAAGGCTTGAATGCTGAATATGAAATGTAGGCCAGCAGCCACACTGAGAATGGGCCATGAACTTGGACTTTTTTGGGTATGTGAACTGGGCCACACTTTCATTCGTTTGTCTCATTTTCTTGAAACAGGTCCAATCAATTATACGCCTTCTGGCTTCTGATCTTCTATTCCAACAAAACGTACATGTAATCATGCAGATAGTACAAGCTCATACAGTCAAACATGGCCCCTCACTTAAAACATGCCACCTCATCTCATGTTACAATTCCAACGTTATGCCTTCTACTTCTTATCCATAGTTGGTCTTTATCTGGGTTTATACACTTTCACATGAACACAAGTGTAAGACTATATACTTCACAATTCATCAATTTTTTTTTTGTCATCTCAACGTAATATATCACACTATCATTTTACTTTATCAAGGAAATATTCTTCAACTCGTTAATTTTTTGAATGTGTCACATCATTTACCCGTTAATATTTAAATGTAAAACTAATGCTTATATTTACACGTAAAATTATTACTACAAAAAAGTTACTGCCTAAAAGCAGTTAAAAGCATTCATTAATAATTAAAAAAAGGTATAAACATAAAATGAAATAAATATTGAATTTTAAGTACACATAGTTTTGCCAAACTTACCTGTTGAAACACGTATTCAAGTCACGTACGAAATCAAAAAAACATATTTTATTTTTCAATACAAATTCGCTTTTATTAAAATTTATATCATGTTCATAAAAGAAATTCTACAAACGAGTATATATAGTTTATTTAAAAAGTTTAATCAAAACAAGTATCACTAAAAAGTAGTTCACCTACTCAAGTAATTAACAAAAATATTTTGCAAAAATGAAGTAATGATAGGTTTTATAACATTCGCATTCAATTTATCAAAAAAGCGTAAGTGGAGTTTTTATAACGTAAAATGTGGTTTAGAGTATTGTGAGTAAATGAGAGAGAAATGCAGTGATTTTTCTGTATTTTTGGGAAGATATCGTTCACACTCTGTAACTTTTTAATATATTTTGAAAATGATTGTGAGTGACGAAAAGATAAATGGTAATGATAAAGGTATAAATATATTATTTAATTGAAAGGAGTGAAAAATGTAGTGATTTTTTGTGTAATTTTGAATTTAAAGATATGGGATTGAATGTAAATGCTCTTATCGGTGGAAATCCCACAACAAGTTCACCGATGAGCGGCACCAAAACACCGGGTGATCTTTGCTGTTGGGCCAATAGCCACATCATCTTCTTATTTATAATTTGGTGTCCATACCATTTAGGTGTTGTTTGTTTTTTAAGACAAAAATTGTCTGCAATCTGATTTCATCTGATTTAATATCTGCAACTGAAGATGTGGTCTGAATGTCTGGAATCTGAAAATATAATATTGTTTGTTTTATAAACTGGATATCGTCTGCATAAGCTGAAAATTAGTTACCTATCATATATATTACAGTAGATTAAAGTCATTTAACATTTGTAAAGTGTTAAAATAAATGGTAGTGGTGTACGAACTATGGAAGTGGGTGACGGTAGACGATTGTGGTAGGCGGTGAACGGTGGGTAGTGGTGATGGACGGTTGGGGTGATGGGTGGTGAACAGTGATGGTGGCCGACAATGGGTGGTGGTGGTGATGAACAGTGGTGGTGGGTGGTGAACTATGGTGGTGGTGGATGGTTGTGGCGGGTGGTGGTGGCGGCAGACAGTGGGTGGTGGTGGTGGTGGATGGTGGTAGGGGGGTAGAGGTGGATGGTGGTGGTGGATGGTGGTGGCGATGGGCGATGGGTGGTGGTGGTGACGGACGGTGGGTGGTGGTGGACGGTGGTTGTGGCCGACGGGGGTGGTGGTGGTGATGGACGGTGGTGGTGGTGGGTGGTTGACGGTGGTAGTGACAGACGGTGGGTGGTGGTGGCGGTGGATGGTGGTGGTGGTGGCGGACGGTGGGGACGGTGGGTGGTGGTGGTGTTGGACATTGGGTGTTGGTTCTTGGTATGATGTTAAGATTTAAGAAGTGTGAAGAGGGTGATATTAGCTTATCTTTTAAGATCATAAAAGCAGTTTTCAGTTTTTTTTTTTTTAAACAAACAGTCTTTAAGAGTTTATGTCTTCGTGCCCGCAGACATAGACTCCTTGTAGACCTTATAAGCAAAAACAAACACAACCTTAGTCTTTTATACACACACACACACACTAGCTTTTATTCACCGTATTACAGTCTTTTACATTATTCGTTTTTAATAATTATATGTTTTTTTTTGGATTTTAATTGTATTTATTATGAGTAAATTAATAATTTACTTAGGATTTAACGATAAAAGGGTTTCAAATATAAGTATGATGTTATAACCCGGTTTAATAGTTATCTGAGTTTGGTGAGAGCCATGACCAACTTATTTTTTTTACTATAAAATCGTTTCTTAATTATAAATAATATCTTGTTTTAATCGTAATTTAATTTTTAGTATATCCCTATTTTATATGATTTCCATATCAAATATTTAGTGAGATTTAGGGCTGTAAACGAGCCGAGTCGAGTCGAGCTAGAGTGTGCTCGAGCTCGAGCTCGAACTTAATCGAGCTGACTCGAGCTCGACTCGTTTACTTTATCGAGCTGAAAAATCGAGCTCGAGCTCAGCTCGTTTAAAGTTCGAGCCGAGCTCGAGCTCGTCGAGCCAGGCTCCTTTAATTTTTTTTTAAAATTTTATTTTTTATTTTTATTTTTTTAGCTTATATTTTAAAATTTTGATATATAAAATACAAAAAAAGAAAATATAATTTTAACATACATATTATATAAAATTTATAAATTAGAGAATTTATAAACTTATATGTTTTTATTTTCGCTATTTTTTATAAGGTTTTAGGTATTAAGTAGCATAATATATATATATATATATATAATCTTTATTTATTTATTTCTTGGTATTTTATTATTACATATAGATATTAGAATTTAAGGTTTAATCTAAACGAGCCAACGAGTCGAGCCAAGACCGAGCCACGAGCCGAGGTGACCCTGGCTCGAGCTCGGCTCGTTGAGAAATCGAGCCGAGTCGAGTCGAGCTCATTTAGAATTGAGCTTTTTTCGAGCCGAGCTTTTTTCGAGCGAGTTGCGAGCCACGAGCTTATTAAACAACCCTAATGTATATAGTATATACATTACTTCTTTTTCTATTATTTTAATAAATATAAAAATCTAACTACTATATTAAAACAACACATAGTTTTCACGTTACCTTAGCTAAGCTATCCACATGAAAATTCACCTCAACAATTTTCAAAATTATAATTTAAACACAAGTTTCCATTTTTATAATTTCCACTTCATAAATGATAAATGAGAATCTATTGTTGATGAGAATTGAACTCATTACCTTATTTTTAAAATGCTTGTTGTTTACCAGCTCAATAATGATAAATTGATGTTAACCTTAGCATTTTTTTTAATTGGTATAGATTCAGAAGATATTATTATGTATATTATTAAATTTAATTTTTTTTTAATTTTAACCAACTGATTTGCTATTTTATTGTGTGAGTCCAACTCTCAATACCAACATCCCAAATAAAGAAATGGCATCATTTGACGAGACGGAGTTACGGCTAGGCCTTCCCGGCGACGGTGGAAACAAGACTAAAGAAGCTGGAGACGCCGCGGCGGTGCATACCACAGGAAAGAGAGGTTATGACGACACCATCATGGACTTGAAGCTGAAACTGTCATCAGATGATCAGAAAACCAAAAACGACGTTGTAATTAGTAACCCACCGGCAAAGTAAGCTTAACTAATTAATTTCCAACCTAACTATATTCTTGCTATGTAACAATATTGGAAATCCAACTATTGTATAGGAGGAGTAAGTTGTTTCAAAATAACATTTTTTTTAGATCGTGAGGTCGTAACATTATTATTATTATTGTTGTTATTGTTATTAAAATTAGGACACAAGTGGTGGGTTGGCCTCCGGTGAGATCATACAGGAAAAACATGCTTTCGGTTCAAAAGAAGACAAGCCTCCGCCGCCATGAAGAGACTGGTGATCTGATGGCATCACCACCGTACAGTACGGCGGCGTTTGTGAAGGTGAGCATGGACGGAGCTCCTTACCTCCGTAAAGTTGACTTGAAAATGTACAAAAGTTATCAAGATCTCTCTGATGCTTTGGGGAATATGTTTAGTTCCTTCACTATTGGTAATTAAATACTTAAATTAACTAGCTAATTATTATTTAACAATTGTTTTATAATTACCAATGGTTTTTGATCATGCAAAAATAATCTTGTATCTAGGTAGTTGTGGATCACAAGGGTTAAAGGATTTCATGAGTGAGAGCAAACTAATGGATCTTTTAAACAATTCCGACTATGTTCCGACCTATGAAGATAAAGATGGCGATTGGATGCTTGTCGGAGACGTTCCCTGGGAGTAATTTTTTTGTTTAATTATGTCATAAAATATTTAACGATATGGGTTATCGTAAACTAATTTATTCATAATTAGTTACAATTTAACATTTCAGGATGTTTGTTGATTCATGCAAGCGTTTACGTATAATGAAAGGGAAGGAAGCTATCGGACTTGGTAAGCTCATAAATTACTGATATTATATCGAAATTATATTAATCTTTTGAATGTTCAGCTTTAAGAATATCTAACAAATGTGCTTTCAATGCAATTTTAGCGCCGAGGTCTATGGAGAAATGCAAGAACCGAAGCTAAACGCAGCGAACAAACTCAACCGTGACATCTTGCTCTTTTGGTCTTTGTGTGGCACGCGGTATCAAGAACTCGACATGGATATTGAGCAGTTTGTACGGTTCGTGGTTGTGCGTGTCGTTTTAAATAAAACTTTTATTTGGATTGGAAGTTGATTGTTGATTATTATATTGTGAGGGTGCATGATGTATATTTATAAACTTGGGTGATTGAAATTTATGAACATAAATAGGCAAGAGGCCAATAAATATCATTAGTATGTGCTACCATAATCTAATGTTTCTAGCCATTGTTTTGGTGATTTGTTGTAGTACTATGTTGTAATAATCAATGTATCTTGTGTTATGAAGTATATTTTATTTCAATGTACTTAGGTGATCATGTAATGTTAAAATCTTCTAATAACGACATAACCAATGTCTCATAAGTATTGTTTTATGTGACATTGTCGATGTAACCGCAACCAATTAACAAGACATTGTATCAGTAACTACGGGTGTATGAAATTATCGACAGGTAGACCTCATACAATAAGTGAACTAGATTTATCGTATCATCTTTTATTTGTGATCCAGGAGTCCCGTGTTGAAGGGCTCTCACTCAACGGATCCCAAGGTACGACATGGATAACATTATTGTCGTTTCTAGATTTTTATAATATAAATTGAACGATTGGATCATATATCTATTAACATATCGAGATTGATAAGCTTAACATCACACCCGAAATTGATCAACTTATATATCATGTCGAGTTAATCAGTTTGACGTAACATATCCCCTATTTATTGTCTTATCTAGTTAGCATATATGTTATGAATACATAGTTGAATCTAGAGTATTAATGCATGATAGATGCTTATTTCTTATCCTTTGTATATGTATAATACTGAATTAAATAGAGAGGACATGGGACATAATATGACAGGTTTAAATAACAAAATGTGAGATGATTTTGATTTATTTTCTTTTTATAGTTTTTGTGAGACATGAACACGTGAATGTCAATGTTGGGGCACGCATTTATTTGAGTTGGTCGGTCCACGAATAATGTATTATCTTTAAAAAATTTAATTTGAAGAAAGACACTTCAATAGCATATGCATTAAATAATTAAGGTGTTCATATTGTAAATCTTTCTAAAATTCATATCTAAGCAATAATATATATATACACACACACTAGGCTATGACACGTGTATAACATGGGTGGAAATATATAAACCATGTAACAACTACATGTAATATGAAAGTGGAAAATAGAATGTCATATATACTTGGGGAGATGGCAACATGCATGATATATGATATATAGTTGTTAATAATACATTTAACAAAATAAAAGATTATTAAACATAAGTTTCGACGAAAATAACATCCATTTTATAATTATTAGATAGATAATTAAAACTTCGAAATGAGAATTTAATAAACTAATAAATAGTTTCTTATAAACCACATTGTAGATTTATTTGTAACTTTATATTCATTGTCTAATATAAACATTTTAACACCGTCTTTACTGTGAATTGCCTGAAAAAACTTGGAGAAAAGATTCAACTGTGATGCATTAAGAGAATAACCATAGTTGGATTCTGGCGAGGAGGTTAAATAATAACACTAAGGCTTCTTGGTTTCTTGCTTATGTGCTGCTTCCGAATCCATTGCAAAGATTTTTGGAAATCAACCCCAATGATGTGCTCCACGTTGTTTACAAAACCCAAGCCATAGCTTGTCAACTTGTGACGACTATGACCATGAGATGCAGATTTGAAGACTCGGGAGATTATTATTCGACTAGCTTAGTTTGCATAAATATATACTCATACTCGGAAAGCTTTGGAATGTTATCGGAGAGCTTTCACGTCTCATTCTTTCAAATTGCTGGAGCCTCAAGGATGAAAAACACACAAGTCAAATTATGCAATTATGTAAATTTAGTTTTAGCTTTTAACGAATTATTTGATTATCGAGTATTCTACTTTGAGTTATTAGTTTTGTACTTGTGAGTAGAGGAGAGAGTAACGTTAGTGATTTTTTATAAATCTGGAGGAAAATTGTTTGCCCTCATTTATTTTTTTAATATTTGCTTAACTGGTTGTGAGTAGAGGAAAAAAAAAACTGTAATGATAAAATTATTAAAAAATATTATTTAATTGAATATGAGAGAGAAATGTAGTGATTTTTAATGTATTTATAGAGATATGGATGGGGGACATGTTGGGAACTCTAATGCACGGAACCGCCTAAGCATGTGGAGTCCCCGTCCCGGGGACGTGCAGGGGACGGATACGGCGGCAAAACGCTGCAAAAACGTTTCCCGGCCATTTCTGAAAATCGGGGACGGGCAGTAATACGTTTATGGGCTTGGGCACGGCTTATTCGAAGTTTTAGAAACGTTTCCTAGCGACCATATAGTGGTTTCCGGCTGCAAATCTGACGCCAATGCCTGCAAATTTTGCCGGAAATAGTTGCCGGAATTCAGGAAGAAGAAGACGGTTGGGTTTTTTTTTTTTACTTTTATGGTTTAAATAAGTTTAAGTGTTTTAACAATTAACTCATTTATCTTTCAATAGTTTACGTTCAGTCCGTGTAACTTGATTGTTTTTACATAAGAAAATGTAAAATTAGTTTGTGTATTTCAACAATTAACTCTCCTCTATCTTTACTATTTTACATTTGGTTCTTAACTTATAAATCTATACATAAGAGGTTTAAAATTGACATTATAAATTTATAACAAATTATAAATAGCTATTTATTATATATTTGTATTTTTATTTTATTTTTGTCGTACCCTTGCTGTACTCGTATCTTGGATTTTTGATTTTTGTCGTTTACCGTGCCCGTAACATCACCGTATCCTGATCCCGTACCTATTCCCGTGCTACTTAGGCTAGGAATGCTCTTAAGCCTTTAAACCCATAGGGCTGTTAAAATAACTCATGCTCGTTCTAACATTACAAAATATCAAATCTCATGCAACTCTTATGCTTATGTAATTAAGTCCGACTGTTGAGGATCAAATCTGATGGTGACGTCATGAGCAGGGGTGTTAATCGGCTCGTTTTTTACTTACGAAGTTACAAGTGCTCATCTTAACCTGTTTCTAGTTGTTTAATAAAAACTTGGCTCGTGAAATTTTTTTAATTATTTAATCGATATAAATTTTAAAAGTACTTTTATATATTTTAAAAAAATGCTTTAAATGAGCCTAAGCTCGGCTCTAACTCGTGTGTAATACCTTAAACGAGCCAAAGCTCGGGTCAAGCTTAGTAGCGTAGTGTGAAATTAATACATCTTAGTCTAAATGAGTACGTACTTAAAAATACACAATATACATATTAATAAAAAGATAAATTACGTAAGTGAAGAGGTAGGTCCCAGCAGAGCCCAGTTGGACCCGCAAGACTCACCTTGAAGAGGGACGTCTGCGCAAGGACCAACTGCTTCCGCAGGACCCACCATGCCCAGAGATGAAGACCTTACGCGCAGTACGCCAGCTGTTCCCGCAGGGAAAGCCTCCCAATGGTGAAGTACCCCGCCTGTTCCCGCAGCTGCGGATACAAGCCATCAGGGAAGGCTACCCGCACTAATAGCAAGGCTACACGCACAAGGCACTAACTCTTGATACTTCAGTAGTCACCTGAAGGAATGAGCAAGGCGGGAATACTCCCGCCCAAATGAGCCAGTTCGTATGCTTCTGGAAGATCTTTTGTACTATACCTGCCAAGGTATGGGCAAAATAGACGATCTGACCAAAACAGCCCATGAACCAATCACAGGGTGACAGCTCACCGACAACAGTACGAGGAGGAGCACCCTCTAGTACTGTTTGTCACTATTAGCCGCTGCCTACTCACCAACCCTCACTGTGGGACGTGCGTAGCCTACAGTTGGTGGAACAGTGCATAGCCGGCAGTAAAGGAACAGTATACAGCCGGCCTTGTCACTATCAGCCGCAGCCTATCCACCAACCAGCATGGCTTGTGCGTAGCCCACTGTTGGTAGAACAGGAATACTATTCAGCCGGCTGTACCTTCTTGGAAACCTACCTTCGGCTATAAATACTCCAACACCTTGGAATGGTATGGACACATTACATTATCTTATATTATCTGATATCTCATTATCTTATCCTCTCTAGCAATCTCTTAATATACACTTATATTCAAGAGCAATCTAGTCTGATTCTCACGCCGGAGGGTGGTCACAAGGAGGTATCCCCCCCTTCTCAGTGACGAGCTCACGGTGTCTGTTTTGCAGGTCATCAGAGGAACCATCTTGCCGGACCTAACCCTCGTGGGAAACATCTATTTAACCCCCAGATTATCCGTAATCTGCCCGGGGTCAATTAGTGTTTCTTCATTGGCGCCATCCGTGCATAAAAGCTAGAACTAATTCTTAGTTTTTTCAAAATTTCTGAAGAAATGGTTAACGTTACTCCGGTCCCA
>NW_027504020.1:0-29371 GCF_021521415.1 Bidens hawaiensis | reverse complement strand
AATGATGAAGAAGATGTTTGGAGGCTATTCACTGATGGAGCCTCCAACAGCGAAGGGTCCGGCGCAGGCCTCAAACTGGTGGACCCTGATAATCATGAATATACTTATGCTATTAGGTTGGACTTCAAGAGTACCAACAATGAGGCTGAGTATGAAGCCCTGCTGGCTGGTCTGCGCATTGCGCGCAAGTTTGGTGTTAAAAGGCTAGAGGCCCCATGTTGATTCTTACTTGGTAGCTGCTCAGGTCAACGGCCTATATGACGCCAAGGAGAACACAATGCCTCTATATCTAGAGCAGGCAAAAAAGTTCGTTGAGCAGTTTGACTTCTTCAAAATCATACACATCTCGCGCAGCGAAAACAAGTCCGCTGACTCGTTGAGTAAGATGGCATCAACTAATTTTGATCACTTGGCAAAGATGTCAGGGTGGAAGTGATGAGCAACTCGTCAGTACAAACGCAATCGGTCCTTGTAATTCATACAACCCTTCATCCTGGATAACTCCAATAATGGAATTCATGAAGGAGGGGACGTTACGGATGATCGCGCACAGGCGAGAAAGATAAGACACAAGGCGCAGAACTATGAACTACTTGATGGTACATTATATCGGCGCTCTTATCTTGGACCGCTCATGAAATGCCTGGATGCTGAAGAAGCAAGCTATGTGATTAGGGAGATTCATGAAGGAATCTGTGGAATACACGCTGGTCCGCGCATGGTGGTTGCCAAGGCAATGAGCTTAGGCTACTATTGGCCAGGCATGTACTTGGATGCGCTAAAAGAAATCCAAAAATGCAAGGCATGTCAGAGCTACGCGCCAAACACCATGCGTCCAAAGAACAACTTGATTCCAGTGACCTCCGCATGGCCTTTCCACAAATGGGCCATTGATATTGTGGGGCCCCTGCCGCAAGCGCAAAGGGCGAGTGAAATTTTTGGTAGTGGCGATAGACTATTTCACAAAATGGGTTGAGGCCAAGCCACTATCAAAAATCACAGCTGAGGCGATGAAGCAATTTATCTGGAGCCACATCATTTGCCGTTTTGGCCTTCCTATGGAAATTGTGAGCGACAATGGCAAACAATTCACTGACAGGAAGATATCAAGCTGGCTCAAAGAATTGCACATCAACCAAATCTTCACGTCCGTCTACCACCCTCAGGGGAATGGCCAAGTGGAGCGCGCGAATCAAAGTTTGCTAAATGGGCTGAAGAAAAGGTTGGAGGGAGAATCCCATTCTTGGGTCGAAGAGTTACCTAATGTCCTGATAGGTTAGGCTGAACGGGGATTCGCCATTGCTAGTTTTACCTAATGTCCTGTGGGCGCACAGGACATTAAGCAAAACTAGCAATGGCGAATCCCCGTTCAGCCTAACCTATGGGACAGAGGCTATGATCCCAGCAGAAATTGGATGCCCATCCCATAGGGTACTCATGATGAGCAAAACTGATAACGAGCGCGAAAGAAGATTGGACCTTAACTTGCTTGAAGGGCGCAGAGAAGCGGCTATCATTAATGAAGCCAGATACAAGAAAAAGCTGGAAAAATATTATAATCAGCGCGTTAAAGAGTGCCACTTCAAGAAAAATGATTTTGTCCTTCGAAACAATGAAGCTAGTCGCGCAATACCCCTAGGAAAAATGTCCCCCAATTGGGAGGGACCTTATCAAATTTCAGAAGATTTGGGGAAAGGCGCGTACACTTTAAAAGATTTGAATGGAAAAAAAGATACCGCGCGCGTGGAACGCGGCACAACTTAGAAAATGCTTCATGTAAAAAGTTCAAATATGTAATCAAGGCTTTTAAGCCATCATGAATGATGATTCGCGCTATCTTTCAATATTTGTCGCGCTATCTTTCAATATTTGTTCTATTACCTTTGCATACATGTTTCACACTTCCTTTATTAATTTGGAACAATATGACAACACTATATTGACTTCAAAGCAAAATAAAGCGAAGTAAAACATACATGCGCGAGCCTTAGCTCAAACGCGTTAACGAGTCTTAACTCTAAAACGCCAGGGCCTTAGCCCAAACTTACGAGCCTTAGCTCAAACACGTTAATGAGTCTTAACTCTAAAAACGTCAGGGCCTTAGCCCAAAACAAAGAGCCTTAGCTCAAAACACTCACAAACATCCATCTTACATCCCGCGCAGCCTGATCATAAAAATCCTTAAACACAACTAAGGCAAAGTACATGCCATATCATGTTAAGGTCTCAGGTCGAGGTCGCGCGCGGAATCATAGTGGATATCTGAGTAACACACGCTGACATGTAATGGCTAAACTCATACTTCCATATAAATACCGCGCGACAACGACGCGCAAAAAAGAAATAATGAAAAGTTAGCGCGCATGTCAGCATGAGCAAGATACTGCGAAACCACAAACAAAATAGAACAGAGGTTAAGTGAATAATTTCCTTACAACCTTGTTCTTATTTTAACGTGCAAGCATATCTTATATCTACAAGCAAACATGAAGAGATGAATGGAAATGCGCAAGATGTGAAAAAGAGGAAAACAAGTTTCATTCCATTGGATTGAAATTTACAAGTATGATGAGTTACAAATTACAAGTATAAAAAATTAAATATGTAAAATTTGATGAAGGGCTTCTCAAGTCTCCACGTCGACGTCAGCCGCTTCATCACCCTCATCATCTCCCGCAGCATCTGGCGCGGTCTGTTCCTCATCTCCGAACTGACCATAGTCAAGTTCTTCCTCCTCATTGGAGTCTTCGATCACAACGGTGTCAGGAGCAGATTTTTTCTCCGCACCAGAACCGCTGGTAGGGCCAGCATCCCCCGCGCCACCATCATCGCCACCAGCCCTCTCACATTCATCGAGCAACTTCTTTAGTGCGCCGAGGTCAGGCTGGTCAGCAAGCGCAGCTATCTGCAAAATCATTAGAAAAGTATTGAGTACAAAACACTTGGAAAAATTAGTCAAGTAAAACTCATTAAGGTCAAGGTACCTGCATAAGGATGGGGATGGGAGTATTCATGTACTTTTCCCCCACCGCGGCCATGTCCGCGCAGGCCGCATCGCTCTTGTAAGGGTACTCGGATGGGTTCTTCCTCAACATGCCATATTCATACCCATCCGTAAACCCTTCAGCTCGGCCCACCAAGCGCGCGGCGGCATTGCAGTCCATCACAAGGGCCTGAAACTCGGCGGAATATTTCATCGCCAAAGCGCAGCGAGTTATGCCCTGTGACACCAGCCATTGGCGATCCTGCGCGAGGCCAGCAACAGACGTCTCGAGGACAGGAACCTGGGAGTTTAATAACTCAACAGTTTCCTTAGTCTTTTGTAGCTCCTCCTTATCAGACGCTGCTGCCGCCAAGATTTTTTCATTCTCCGCCTGCGCTAGCACCAAGTGCTTCCTGGCTGGACGCCGCCGTCGCCAAGGCCTCATCTCTATCGGCCTGCGCGGCCGCCAACTCCCTCTTCAGGCGCGCAACCTCGCTCTCCAGTGATGATTTTTCAGTGATACTCTGGACGATAGCTTGGTCACGCGCCTCAGCCTGCTGTTCCAAGACACGCACTCTACGCGCGTACTTGGCAACTTCGGCCTCCGCCAACTGCTGCTTCTCCCGCGCAGCTTGGAGCTCATGCCCGCGCTTAATATAGGCGGTGTTGGAACTTGCTCTATTTTCGCTGAGCTCCGCCTGGAGTTTCTCAGCTCGTGCGCGAGCATCAGAAAGGTTCCAGGCAGCCACCTTAGCCTCTTGCTGGGCTGCCACAAGAGCATCGCGTACTTTAATATAATCGCGATGAAGCTCTTGGGAGGCAGCAAAGAAAGCTGACCCAGCGAAAATGTGATCGTTGAGCAAGTCAGCGCGAGTGCGCTCCTCCTGATACCTCCTTTCAGTAGGAGGCACGGCATGAGCCCAGAAGTCCTCGCATACGCCCATGGATTGGAAGGAACTTTCTTCATTAATATTCCATCTAGGGCGATAAACGTGGTCACCTTCCTACAAAACACAAGAAATGTTCTAAGTCATAAAACATACTTATATGGAGGTACGCGCAGCGGAGCAACAAATTAAAACATACCTGCGGGGATGAAGCAGAGAAAGTCAGCGCCAGCCCCACCAGAAGTATGCGCTGCGAAGGCTTGTGGCATCGCAGGGCTGGCGCGGTCTCCCAAGGAGTCCTCAGCTTGAGCCCCCTCATCCTCCTCATCTTCTTGAATAGGCCTCTTCTCCTGCGACCTGGGGGGCTCCAAACCAGCCTCGCGGAGAGGGCTGCGGGTAGGAGGAGGCGAGGGAGGTTTCGACGCCGCCAGTTCGGCGCGCAAGACGGCTTCCTGCTCTTTTGTAACCCCAATAAGGGGAGAATCAGCACTAGCAGGAGCAGGACCAGAACCAGCGGCGCTGCCAACGGCGCCAGGAGTGTCGCTAGCAACTTGTACGCCAGCTACAACTCCTATGAACAAATCAACAAGGAAAAATGGTTTATGACTGAATCCAAAAGAAAAATAAAGAAGACAAGTGTGCAAAACATACCTTGGCGCAATTCTGTTCGCGCGGAGAACATCGCCATAAAATTCATTCTACCCTTTTCAGAGGGTAGAACAGGGGACTCCGAAGCAGCCCCCGGCGCAGCCTCAGCACCTTGTGGCGCCTGTGGCTCATCTGCAACCGTCGCCGGTTCTGCAAACATTCAAGGAGGAAAGGTTTAATAACAATTCAGCCAGATGAAGATAAATAAAGTATACCTGTTGCAGGCGCGGCACTGCTTCTCTCTTCAGCCGCGCGAAAGGAGGAGGCGACGCCACCATACCTCAAGTGGACAGGAGGTCTGCCCACTCTCACAGGCAGGGAAGCTAAAGAAACCTTTGTGGTAAACACCTGGGTTTCCTTAGGTCCTTTCGTTTGAGCATGGGGATGAGCGACAGGGGTGTCATCTTTCTTCTGTTTCTTACTGGCCCCTGCGCCAGATTTCCCCTTAGCTTTGCGCTTTAGTAGGGGCGCCTCCTCTTCCTCCTCCTCCTCTTCCGCGAGCTCTAGCTCGTAGTTTTCAAGCGCATCTACAAAAACAACCAACAGAACTGTTAATAAACTTGGGTATTCTAAAGGAATGAGCATAAGTGCGAAGGCTTACCAGGCGCGTCACTGTAAAGTCAAATTCCAGATCCACTGGGATGAACATGTCATCGAAGCGATCTGGGAAACCAACTTCCCCAGCGCCAAGCGCGACGGAGCCACCCTCCACTTGTTCATCATAAGCGGCAAGGACATAATCCTTGGTGACTGCGCAAAAAACAAATCAAGTGATATCAGCAAAAGAATTATGTTCGCGCAGAAAAAATAAATAAACCAATGAAATAAACTTACACAACCCGTCGACTTGGATAACGGGCTCAAGCGCGCTATCGGCCCAAAGCTTACTCATGCCGACCCCAACCAGCGCCTCCTCGCAAATTTTCTTCGCGGGGGATGGTTCGGAGGTCAGTTTCTTAACCCAGGCGCCAGTTGGGTTCTTGAGGACACCCTCATCCGCAGGCGCAGAAGAGATAGAGCGCATGGTCATACGGATGGGGATCACACCAGCCCTTATGTAAAAGAACCTCTCAGACCAGTCATGAAGGCTCTTGAATGAAACAGTGGAGCACTTCACCTTCTGACTGCGAGGAATGAAAGAGATCCAATTGTCCTGGATCTTGGGCTTGTAAAATATTGAAAGCGCCGAGGAGTGGGTTCCTCGCGCTGGGATTTGCACATGAACTCAAAGTGAGTCACGCGCACGAGTCCAAACGTATGGACTTGGGATATATGAATCCCATAGAACTTCAGCAGTGCACCCACAAACCTTGTCATCGGGAGACGAAGGTTGCAGTGGGTGAAAAAGTGGCTATATAGGGATATATAGCCGGCAGGCGGGTCCGCCGCCGTTTGCCCGGACCTAGGCAACATGCAGCCAAACAGGGTGGGAAAGCCCTGAGAGGCGATGAGGTTGTCGAGATCGGCCTGCTTCAATTTGCAGAGGATTTCATTCCACCTTTTGGTGGCCTTGGTCCTCCCTACTTCCTCCGATGTGGTCTCAACAACCCTCTTCCCTTTCCCCTTTTGCTTCAATGTCGACATCACCACAGACTTCACACGGCGTCTTCGAGAGGCAATAGAGGTGATTGAGGGGCTAGACGAGTCTGAACTATCAGACATACAACTGCACCAGCAGATAATCGAAAAATCGAAAAGATGAATATACTCAATTCAGAATATGAAAGGCAGAAAATAGAAAATTTGAAACAATGAAGATGAAGATAAAAATTTCCTAAGGGCCTGCTTTTATAGGCCCAGGAGAGAGAAATGTGGCAGCTGATCAGATTTCACGCGCCCCCACTCGCGGGTGCAAGCCAACGAGGGCGCGACACGTGTCCCTAACACTGTTGAGGGGACATAAAATCGTAACCGACCTGCCACGGAACAGAGACGCGCCCCCACTCGCAGGTGCTAACCAATGCGAGCGCGACACGTGTTCAGGACAGCTGTGTGAGGGGACATGAAAGGCAACTGTAGCACCTCGAGCACACGAAACGTCTGACACGTTTACGGCGCACGTCACCACCAACTAACCACGTGTTTGGACCCTTCGTTTTCAACCAAATGGATAGAACTTCGCGCAACGATGGAAGCAACCAGGAAAACGACAAAACCCCATTAAAAGACAAAAATCAGTAAGTCTAATATCCATCTTACCGCGCTCGCGCGAGATAAGACACACATTAGACTGGGGGGGCTTGAAGAGGTATGTACCCGCCTCAACACCGAGCAAGGCGGGTCAACCCACAAGATAAAGACATTATGAAGGCACAAAGCCAAAACCTATGCGCCATATGCCCAGGCACACATATGCTCGCGCATCACATATGCGCGCGGCGCATCAGCGCGCGGCGCATATCACATGCCCGTGTATATCGCATCTGCCCAGGCACACATATGCTCGCGCATCACATATGCGCGCAGCGCATCAGCGCGCGGCGCATATCACATGCTCGTGCATGTCACATCTGCGCATGAAATATCTGCGCGTGAGAATAAAGAGAAGACCCCGCGCATCCTCAGGGTGAGCGCATATCATACGTGCACATAATCAACCTCGTCCTTATCCAAATCAGGATTAGGGCAACCTTGATTGTGCACATCAGACAACCTTCCAGAAGGCATCTTTTTAAGGAGAAAGAATATGCTGATGTTGATAGCTGCCAAATGAAAGGTCGACAACTCAGCATGACACATGTGTTACCACGTGATTACAACCAACGAGGAAAGCGCCAGGTGTCCCAAAGGACATGTGGCGCAGTGCGATTGGAGGAAGCCAACGAGGTTGAGCCCAACCGGTGGTAACCCTAGCACTATAAATACAGCATCAACTCCACTTTGATGAGACATTCATACTCAATCATTAACAGTTACAAGCAGTGATAACACATTCAATCATATTGAATCACATTCACTCACAGTCAGTTACATACAAACAGACAGTCTCACAATCAAAAGGGTATTCAGCTATTCAGCAATACCCTGGAGATTCTCTGACACACATTATTATCTTCTCCACAAATATACTGATTCTCACGCCGGAGGGTTACCCCAAAGAGGACCCCTCTGTCCCTTTCTGAGGGGGTAAGTAACGGCGCTGTTCATTTTGTAGGTGGAAGAACACTGATCCAGAAGAACCATCGGTGAAATAGTATAATCACACCCGAGGAAAGTAGATCTGCTACCAGTGAGTAGATCCACGTTTCTTCAGTTGGTGTTTATTGCTTTCTTTTCTGTAACTTTACGAAACTTTGATCATAAGGCTCGTCGAGTCGTGTGATAAAGTGGTTGAAACTTGCTCATATAATTCATATATCAAAAGTTTTGATTCCGGTTTCCTCTTCTTTTTTTTTTTTTTTTTTGCATCATAGTTTCAAAAGGCCATGATTTTTCAGTATCAGTAAACTTCTAGGAGTAAATGATACGTTTCATCGTGCTTAACAAGCTTTATAGTTTAGACACAATGTACTTGCCTAATTTGCAATTAGTTGCATGTTTGTGAAGTGAATGGCAGGTTAGCTAGTTTGACCATCATACTCTGCATGTTCATTGTATTTAGTACTGCATTTTCAAAAACAATGCAAGAAAAACACTATAATTGCAAATAATAATTAACAAGGTAGCCAAAAGTTGTTCACTCTTGCATACTCAATTATTTTCCTTTCTTAACCCAGATGAATTAAGTTTTTTTAAGGAGGTACAGCATTGTATGCAATTATGCATCCACCAATATTCAGTCTCATTAAGGATTACCAACCACACTTTTAATTTATCTTTTTCTTTTTGTCTATTTATTGAACTCCGTCAGTAATCACCAAACGGATTATGTCTGTATGTGATACTCATTTGTGAATTAGTGGTATAGATTTGAAAATTAAACCACTTTTACTTTAATATATCTATGTACAAAAATCTTGAGTCACAAGTCACAACAATAAAGGAATAAGAAATGGGAATCTTTAAATCACAAAAGTTTTGTAGAACTGGTAATCTATCAGCTTTTACTTCAGGTTTGAAGAGTAGAAATTCTCAAGCTTTATGTTAAATACAAGTCGGGATGTGTAGAGTACAAATGATCGCTGCAATCGATTTCATTGCTTAGCATTTCTAGTTGTGTCTCATTTGGCCTGGGCTTCTGTTGGTATAAGACACACATAAAAGACATATACAAAGCCAACACTAAATTTATGCCTTGAAACTGGTGAATCTATGTGCAACTTAAAATTGGCACTTTTGACCCTGAAAGAAGCACATGTCTTTCACATGTCATCTTATAACTGGCCTTTTGGAATTTGGATACATCTAGACAAGACTAATAAAATAGAAGTGGTATTTAAAGTACAGTTATGCTATAAGATTAATTTTAACCTAAAACCATGATTGTTTGTGGTTATGAAGTCCACAGGATCTTTCTTTCATGACAAGAGCATCACACTAGGAAACCTCTTGGGTGTTTCAAGTATTGTAGAACTTTCTAGAAGATCTTTAGGAAGCAGAAGAAGAGTCGTCTCCGAAACCATAACTTTGGGACACGCTAGAAGATTAAACACCAAATCAAAAACTTGGTGTTTCAAGTTTTGTTTGTGTCCAAGAGATAACATTGATGTTGATATAGCTAGAAACAACACAGTTTCTCTTGGACGGTTTCTTGAAGTGGAAAGAAGAGCAGCTCATGAGCACAGGCGAGATCAACATGGTCCAATGATTTATGGACCTGATGAGCTAGCCCTTTCTCAACCTTTTGGGGAGTTACCCAATTCATTGTTTGTAGATGGGCGAATTGCACCACCAGCCCAATCGAGCCCCGGGTCAAGTTCAGATTCCAATGGAAGGAAAGAGGGTAGAAGATTGAAAACACCATGTTTTTGAGAACTTGAAATGTTGGGTTCTTTTCCATGAACTTGACATATATTTGTTATTCGTAACAATGTTTGTTGTGTAGATGCATGTGAGTGTTTAAACTTTAAACAACCAAGAGTTTGTTTTCTTAGTTTAGATGATCATAGTTTATATAATTTTTTAAAAAAACTTATGCTCGTGATTTGGTTTAGTATAAATGTTTTGTGATTATGGTTTAGATGTAACATAACATAATATAACATAAGAACAGGGTTGAAGTTGACCAAGAAGTTGACCAAGGTTAAGAGAATGTAGTTAATGGTAGTTGATGAAACTTTAACGGTAGCATCCAAAAGTGTAAAGGAACCTTTATGAATGTTTGTTTGATGTGTTGTTTGATTCCTAAGTCCTGTCACCTGTGAAATCTTTCCGGGGAAACATTGACCATGTTAGATATATGGTGGTCCCTCCATTTTTAATAAAATTTATTACATATATTTTAATAATCTTTATTGATAAACCATGCTATAAAATAGTATTCAGCTAAGATTTAATAGTTTACTGCAATTAGTAGCTTCACATAAAAACACATGTAAAAGAAAGGTGGGCATATCGATAGGGGATAACTTTTTTTTTTTTGAAAGATCATCTCAAGAGCCTCAGCAATAAGAAGGGAAAAAAACACCAAAAACATATCTATTAAGCTGACACATTTTAAAAATACCATTATTTTAACACACCTAAAATCTACCCAATAAATAATCCTAAAAACACTCAAAAACATTGTCACGTCATCACCATCTTTTATATATTACATAATTCATTTTTTTTATTCACTACCCAAACTTCACACTCGGCCCCACCACATGCACACACCACCCTTTTTTTCTAGTTTTTGTCCAATAACATTTTTGAAGAATGAATACTAAGAATAGCTCCCATAACAGACAAAAACTAATGACGTATAGACACCAAAAAAACAAACTTCAAAACATGTTATTGTGGATGCTCTAAGAGATTGTCTTTGTTTATATGTAATTCTTTTCTCTGTAAGTTAATGGATGTCTTTAATTTTGTCTCTAGGATATGTTTTCAAATAACAAAATAGTATTACAAATGTATTTACAGATAAATTGGTTAAAACTATTTTACAATCTAGTTATTTAATCTACCCTTGCAAATCAATAATTACAAAAATGTAGATAAATTCTCTTAATTCTTAAAATCAGAAATTCTTAAAGCAAATGACCTTATCCTTTGGCTTCAATGAACTCCTTCAAATTTTGCCATATTCCTTTGTCATAGGGATTTCTAAACCGTGTTGTTGTTCCTGTTTCTGGATGTCAAATGTTAATAACATTATGTTATTCAGTAAACCGTCTCATAAGAACCGGCGACGTACATTATGATATCATGATCAAATAAAGTGTTTTCAAAATTCAAAACTAAACGAATTCTCTCTCTCTCTCATAAATAGCAACATCTCTCTATTTGTATTAATCACCTATAAAGTTCAAACTAGTCAGCTAGTATCACTCATATTAGCATATTTGACTAAAAAGTCAAAAGTGTCAATTTTCTTTGTTATAATATATGAAGGCACATTATCCACAATTACCTAACTGAGGATGTATGACATACTGGAACTCTAGATATTGCTTCCAGTGCAACTGCAAAAACACAAATCCATGCACTAAATCCATGCAATAACCAATAACCAGAAATACATCAATTAGATTAAAAGATCTTACCCACTCATCTGTTCTGATATTAAAACACACACAGTATATATGCCATGCCAGAAACGCCGCCTAATAAAATCAGAATATAATTATCTGATATGTAAAAAAGTTATAAAAAAAAGAAGAAAAAAACACAAATAAAAGTGCGGTTCTAAGCAGGTACGCACCTGCCATAATACTTGCAGAATGGAAAATATCATTGTGCTAGTAGCTAATGTTACGGTCCAACCAACCTTTTGTCCATCACCATCAAGTGTTTGGGATGTTGTTACGACTAGATGTAAGATGGATATATTATAAATCTTTCAAAAATGAAAATGAAATTTATTTAAAATAGGCGAAGCTTACTTTGAGATGCACCCAAAATGTAACACGCCTCCGCTGTTATGAATCCAGCTAGAAGAACTATGAAAAGGAGATGATTATTCTGACCTGCACTAAAAAAACAACAGTAACATCTAATCATTTAAAACCAATCCTAACGTTACAAATCGGGACAAATGAAACAAACATTTTTAAAGTTGTTACCTATGCAATTCCCAAAAGCAGGACAATGGTGGTCAAATCCCTTAACATATGCATGACAGTGCTTACAATATCTTACCCTTTGGAGTAAAAGTGAACTCTGTTATAAGTTATAACATAAAAATTAAGTACCTAAAAAACAAAGAAAGATAATACAAATGTGACAAGGGAGTATAATAGAGACCTCAACAAACGGGGATCCCTCATAAATGTCAGAAGTTGGAAGCTCGGATTCCTGCACGAAAAAAAAAGATCATCATGCATGATTATAAATGATTATTACCTTTAATGGGAATACTTTGAGTGATTGTAATTTGTAACCTCTGGATAAGTTTCCGTGTTGGAGATAGGTTCATAATTAACAAAACCGGGATCACCTGAGATGATCCTGCCACCAAAAACACTCTCATTAGGATTATCAAACCAAATCTTACTTTATAAGAACAACTATTGATAAAGGTCTAACACGCGAACAGACCTGTATAGGCCGATTAGTAGAATAATGATCTCCGCATTGAAGATGGTGTCCAATAGCAATGAAGTAGCTGTAAAACAATGATTAGTTTGCTTTATTAGCATTAAAGGCAAGATAAGCACAAAATAACTCATACTGGAATTTATTAGTTTCCAAATAAACAAAGAAAAATAAAAATTAAAGATATTTCCCAAGTCCAAAGGTAAAATGAAGTTAGGTTCTTTTGATAGCATTATCATTGTTCTCTAAATCATGATATAACTGCCTCTTGTAACACACAATCTTATCTTACTCTACTAATAAACAAAAATAATGATGATGATGTGTCACAACCAAATTAAATCCTAATTTCTAATCTCTATTCTTCTTAATTCATGCTATCCATGGGTTATGGCTTGAAATTTGAAATCATTTTGGCTATTGGTTATAAAATAGTCAATTTATCATTCTAATATTTCATTTCATTCATACTAGTTTTCAGTGGGTCATGGGCCAAAACAATTTTGACAATTGGGTTATAAAATAGTCACGAAATTGAAAGTAAAATATTGATTGAAGATCAAACAAGTAGAAATATGAAAATCAAGTAGAAAATAATAAAGAACATTATTTTGCTAAGGTTGTTTTGTTCCTTCGATGTCCAGTTTTTTCTGATGAGCATTATATGTTACATTATTCCGGGTAACAGCAGACATGGTCTAAATTTGTTTATATTGGATGACGATTTGAATACTTGTGATAAAAAACAAATGCTGTATATAAAGAGATTTTATCAAATTTATAAATTTGAGATTCCAGACTTCTTATTGTTTGTACAATATATATTATTTCTTTTTTACCTTTAATTTTGTTCATTTATTTCAAATAGCAAACCTTATTTTTTATCATTAACAAATCCCGTGTAATACACGGGTTCAAAAGCTAGTATGATCATACATAAAAAAGCTCACTTGTAATATCTCCTAATTTAGAAACTAGAATCCTCTTCTGTCAGAATATGAGAGTCCAGATAACTGAAATCAAGAGGTTACCTTGACGAATTACAACTACATACACGCTCCAAACGAATAATATATTCATAAACACAAACGCAGGAGCTGATCCACGCACTCCGAACAACTTCTTGCATCTTCTCCCAATGACCGTCAAACCTAGCAACACAATAACTGAACAAAACAACTTCAAATCAAAAGCAAGTGTATATATCAATATCAAATGCATAGGTGTGAATAGAATAGAATAGAATAGAATACCTGAGAGAAAGAGGAGTGTTATGATGTTGAAGGAGTGGAAGAAGGAAGATAATAAGTAGAGGGCAAAGTGTGCGAAGCAAACACAGAGGAAGGACACCGTGCTCCGACTGATTGACCGCCATGGATCCCTGCGCCTTCTCCCACGCCGCGGATCTTCCATTGCGGTTCGACTTGGATGATTCAGTTACGAACCGGAACGGCTTTGAATGTGTCGGGTCGGGTTGGGCTATATTCTGACACACCCCAAAACATGTTTTGACCGATGGCCCGATAGTATTTAACCAAGTCCACGCTAGTTTAAAGTTTGGCTTGGCCGTTTCCCTGAAAACCATACCTCGGCTGTCACACAATCGTTGTACCACCACAAGAGCAGAACACGCTAGCGTAACACACGGTGGAACAAAACTCGGGTAGGCTCGGAATTCAAACTGGTAACCTCGCAACGCCTGGCTTAAATCCTTCAATGTTACAATTCACCAAAAGTGACACAAGCGGGGATTAAAGTTGGGTCTCCATCAAAGAACCCAAGCCTCCTACCCTAGTATTCTGATTAGGGGTGGCAAATGGGTTGGGTTGGGTTGGGTCGAAACAAGTTCGGGTCAGAACGGGTCAAGGTCGGAACGGGTCAAAAAGGGTTTTGGGTCTTTTTTTTAGAACGAGGGCAACGGCAGAAACGTTTTAGTTTTTTTACATTTTTCGTTTTTGATTTATATTTTTAGTTATGATTTTTTTATTAATTTTTTTTTTTTGGGCCTCCAACAAAAATTCAAAAAAATTAATAAAAAATTCATAACTCAAAATATAAATAAAAAACGAAAAATGTAAAAAAAAAACTAAAACGTTTCCGTCGTTGCACTCGTTCTTAAAAAAACAAGAAATGAACTGAAACTGAAAGTCGACGAAAACGAAACACAAACCAAAACTTAACCGAATTGATCGAAACCGAAAAAATCGATCAAAAAGAAACTAAAAAATTGAAACCAAACAGAAATGAAACTGAAAAAACCAATCACAATAATACAACTGGGCGAAAATGAATCTGAAACCAACCAAAAACACACAAAAGAAACTGAAACCCAACCCGTCCAATGCTCCGAAACCGACCAAAAAGAAACAAAGGAAATTAGAACCCAACCCGTCCAGCGTGAAAACTCGTGTCGACTCAAAACCTAAACCGAACTCGTTCCAATACGAACCCTGTTTCAACCCGAACTTGCCAGTTTTCCTCAAGGCACTAACTCACATCGACCCATTTTTTTAAATTTGTCGACTCATTTTGACCCGAAAATAAGAAAGTGGAATTTCAAGTGACTCATTTTGACCCATCTTATTAAAATCTATGACCCATACCAATCCATATGATTTTTAAAACAAACCCAAATTGACCCATTTGAAATGGTTTGGGTCAAAATTGCCACCCCTAGTGAGGAGCTAGAAGAAATAGTGGAGCATATTTTCATCATGTGTCGGTTTCACGCAAGATGTTTGGCACGCAATTTCTTCATGGTTTGGTTCGCCTTTGGTATGGGCTTTTTGTGTGCGTGATTTATTGGACTTGTATATGTACCTAGAAGGTGAAAAAAATGTATTCCATGCTAGTTGTGTTATAAATATTTGGAGTTGATTTTTAACGAGAGGCCGGTACAACTTTCAAGTGTGGTGAGGAAATAAAGACGTTTGGTTGATGGTTATTTATGGTTGAAGAATCGATCAAGAAGACTTACCATATCATGGAAGTGTTGGTGTGGTCTTAACATGTAATCTTGTAAAACTAGGTGTTTTGAGGAGTTTTGGCGTTCTATAAAGTTGGTCGAGATGACCGATTATTATATGCATTTAAAAGAGTTTTAGTTGGCCGTTCATAAAAAAAGGACATTTAGTACAAATTAAATTTCTAATTAATGTAAAATGATTTGACCGTTCCTCTTTTCATGACGCTTATTTTTAACTAGAAATGTTTGTTCTTACTCTAATTTACACTAATAAATCTAAATTACTCATTTGCTCAAGTTTGAACTTGGAACCTCCCCTCTAAAAAACATGTACCTTTGCCAAGTGGATTAGCCCACATTGATTGATTCATATATGACTATAAAGCTAGGGTTGAGGGTAAGACAATCTGCTCGAGAGCAATTCAAGCTCAAATAGATAACAAGCTTGAAACGAGTTGAGTTTTATCGAGCTCGAGCGTCAAATAAATCTCGTTTAGATATAGAGCCCGAGTTTGAGCCTTTTGTGGATAGCCCTTTTATGCTCATCGAGCTTTAACGCGCTTCTCATTAAAGGCTCTACATTGGATGGGTTAAACCTTGAGTTTATGGGGTTTGATGTGTGGGGTGAAAGAACGTGCTTTAAGTGTTTAATATCGTATGTTTTAGTTGTTTATATCTATCGAACACAAGTACTTTGAGTGGTTTTATGTTTGCAAGTGCTCAGAGCTTAAAGGAATTAATTTGGAGCACTTAGGATGGCAAGGAATTGAGTTATGGGCAAAAGGGAAGCAATCAGGGGAGTTCAGAAGTGATTCGTGCTCGTTTAAAGTAAAACGGGCATATCCGAGGCTAGAAAATGAGTTACGGAACCCAAAATATATGAATTTTGGGTTTCTCGACGATAAGAATATGAAATGGAATAAATAATGGCGTAAGGCAGAAGCTTCCAACTGTAGTCTGCGGCCCCGCCGTAAGCTACGGTGACCATGTCGTAGCTTATGGTCTGGTCTGACAAGAAATCCGATTTTTCTTGTTTTTCTTCCATATTTAAGTTGGGATAAACCCTAAATCGAGTATTCTTCATATCTTATCATCATTGGGCGATTTTGGAGCCGTCATACACCATCCTAACACCCTTGAATCACCATAATCACCCATGCTTTCATCCTTCCACTCCATAATCAAGCTTATCAAGATGAAGATGCAAGGCTAAACCATTTGTAACCATCTTCGGGAGTAGGGTTGTGATTGTGGTTAGACTTTTGATGTTTCAAACCTTGGTATTAGATTTGGATTTGATTAACCATTCGGTTAGTTAACTTTTGATGTTTGTTTGTGCAATTAAACAGTTTTTCGTATTTGAATGCTTTGAAGTTTTATCAGTTAATTGATTTGTGGTCATCAACTTTTAGAATTAGGTTCTTAGAGTCATTAACCCGTTTATCTTTAACCATTAAGCTGCTTGCATTTATCAAACCTTAAAACTGGTAATCAATTAGGTTATTTTTCATTCAAACCAATTGTTCAGATTAAGTTTTGTCAATTAGTAAGGTCAAATATTTAGTCTTTTAATTATAGGTATAAACAAAAGAGTTTTACAAATAGGTTTAATCAGTTCGTTAGTCTGTTTCGAAACCTGAAACCTGGAGTTGGTTATTTTCTCATAATTGTTTACAACTTAAAGTAACAGTGTTTTCACTTAACATATCATTCAAATAGTTTAACATAGTCTGACCACTTAGTTTAATAATTAATAAATTGTGAGTTTGATTAGCACTTTCTACTGATTTCCCTTGGATTCAACACATTGCTTGCCCTTACTAGCAAATGCATTTTATAAATGCTTTTGATTGGCCTTTCTACATTGATCAGGGTCGGCACTACCATTGTGAAGTTCTACTTTAGTCCTTTTTAATGTGGTGTAGTGATAGGAAACTTGAGTTTCTTAACGGAGACTCAAGTTCGATTCCCACTTACAACACTTTAGGAAGGACATGGGTGGCTCATTGAAGGAAGACCGGGATCTTTGTGATCTCTGGTTCGATCCCGATGGCATCCGGGTTTTACCACCAGTGGGCCTTCAGGCAGGTGGGTTTTCTTCGAAACTGGAAATAACTTGGAGGCAATTAAGGGCTCCGTACGGCCGGTTTGGGCCAGCTGGCGGTGGATTTTTGCCATTGGCTCACCCCGTACGAAGTATCTACACAATTCTCAGTTTGTTGGCCGTAAAAAAAAATTGTTTTACTCTAGGGTTAAAGTGTGTAACTTATAATTTTGTTAAAGAAAGTTATAATTTTTGTTTATAAACTTTGATCGTTTTACCTTTTCTTTTTCTTTCTTTATAAAATTAACCATTTTTTCAATAAAAAGCTATTATTTATATTAATTTATACTTAAATAAGTGAGTGGCCTATTAGCAAATACAAAACCTTTAAAATACGCGAATTTGAGAGTTGTTGGATTCTAAACCTACTCTCTCTTTAAACAACAATTTCTTTTTAAACAACAATTTCTTTTTATGTTGTTATGATTATCTTTATAGCATAAGAGAACCTTCAACCTTTTTTAAAAACAGATCATATTAGTTAAAATAAAAGAATGATATGAAGAGAAGAATAGTAGAAAACTTAAATAATGTGAAGAATGAACCACTTAGTTTTAAGACAATTATGGTGAAAACTGAAAAAGCAAAGAACAAGAATAAGAAGCTTTAAGAGAAAGAAATGAAAAAAAATCGGTTACGTTTATTTTGAGGCTAGTTTTTAAACTCGTGTATTACACGGAATTTGTCAAATGATTAAAATAAATTTTGTCCGTTGTTTCAATTGTGATCCATAAAATACTTATGAATTAATTTAATGTACAAATTAAAACTAATGAATTATATTTTTTTTTTAGTTCATGACTTATGAAATGTATCTTTTTTCATGTTTCACCAATGTAATACTATACATGATGGAAATATGAACTTAATGGTAGTTCAGTTTATTTATCTTTAAAAAATGGCTCGTTTATTTATTTTTGCTAAAAGAAAGAGGTTGGGTTCATTTATTTTTGTTTAAAAAAGTGGTTCGGTTTGTTTGATTTTTTAAAAATAGTTTGGTTTGTTTATTTTTATTAAAAAATGTGTTTCGGTTTATTTATTTAATTAAGATTCAACATTTTATTTTATTAGTATCTATAATATATATAAACGAAAACCCAAAAATCCTATGTGTCGCGAAGTGGTCACTCCCCCCTTTTATGGAAGCCACCATATTTCTTGATTTTTAAATGGAGACCTCTCATTGATTTAACCCAAATTCATGGGTATGGGTCTTACCAAAACCAGATAGCTCTTAAATGGGTTATAACATCTCATTAAATTAAAAATTAATCTTACCAATTATTTGATATGAAAATCCTACAAAATAGTAATATACTAAAATTTAAAAAGAAAAAGATATTATTTATAATTAATAAACAATTTTATAGTAAAAAAACATAAGCGGGTCATGGGTCACCAAATCCAGATAACTTTTAAACGGTTTATAACATATCATTTATTTATGAAACCCTTTCATCATCAAACCCTAAATATATTATTAACTTTCTTACAATAAAGAAAATTAAAATCCAAAAAATAAATATTAAAAAACGAAAAATATAAAACAACCATTCTCTCAAGTCATCAGATTACTTTATTTGTAAATGAAGACTTCTCACGCATTTGACCCGAATTCACGGGTAAAGGTCTCACCAAACTCAGATAGCTTTTAAACGGGTTATAACATCTCATTATATTAAAAAATAATCTCATCAAATATTTGATATGAAAATCCTATAAAATAGGAATATACTAAAAATTAATATCCTATTTTATTTAAAAAAAAAGATATTATTTATAATTAAGAAACAATTTTATAATAAAGAAAATAAACGGGTAATGGGTATCACCAAACCCAGATAGCTTTTAAACCGGATTATAACATATCATTTATTTGTGAAACAATTTAATCATCAAACCTCAAGTATATTAATTATTAACTTTCTTACAATAAATAAAATTAAAATCCAAAATATACATATATAAATATTGAAAACGAATAATGTAAAACAACCCCCGTAATACAGGGGATAAAATCTAGTAGTAATATAAGATTAATTAAAATAAAAAGTTGAATGGGTGTAACAATAATGAGATAGATCAATGCTCGTAAAGTCATAACTTCACAATGGTAGTGCCGACCCCATTGTAAAGGAAAATAATTATTTTAGGTCAGAGCTGAATAAGCCTATGTCTCATTCAGCAACAGTATGAGTCTGAATAATTCAGACCTAGTTTTAATTATTCAGATGTTTTTTTATGTCTGAAACTAAACAATATGAAGTCTGAATGAATCAGATGTTTCCATCTGAATTGTTTCATTCAGATGTAAACAAACAGCCCCTTAGTCTTTAGGCACATGCGTTCAAAGTTTTTAAGGTTTTAGCATGAGATAGAAGTAAAAGTTTCACAACTTTAATGTGTAAGAGCATTCGCATCCACCCCTATCTCCAAACCAAAAATTAAACTAAAACTCACTTTATTTTCTTTCTCCATTTCAATTAAATAGATACTTTTATACCGTTTGTTATTATCTTTTCGGGTTTCCTTCACTCACAACCACTTTCAAAATATATTAAAAAAATTATAGGGGATGAACAGTAACTTTTCAAATATAAAGAAAAATCAATACTTTTTCTAAAATATAAACTCTTCACTCACAGCACCCGAAATCACTCTCTAAATTATAAAAAACACCCCTCACATATATAAGGGGTTGGATGAGAATGCTCTAACTTGTGAATCGATAATTCTCTAGCCCTAAAGTGAAGAAGACGAATCTTCATATTCCATCTTTGTGACTTCTTCAAATTATGTAATATTCCATGTGAATTATCAAGGATAGGGTTAGGTTAAAATAAAAACCCACTTGAGTGTGAAAACTTTAGAAACCCATTCTCGGCAACATATTTTTAATTAAAGTTTGAATCTTGTGGTCCAAAATTAAAGATAATAAAAAAATGTAAACATATATATAACTTTTTCTCTCTTCTGAAAACATATATAAAAATTAGTAAAAAATAGCAAAACAAATTTTTTTTTAAATTTTTTGATGTTTTGTATTAAATGTAACAATATATATTACATGTATAAAAAAAGATGTTACATAGGGTTTTCACAACTCAAAAAGAGTTTGATTGAAAAATAAAAGGAATAGAATCATTAAATATTATAGAAATAAATTAAGAATATCATATCACGAGCAACCAAATCATAAATGGTTTGATTTAAAATATTTAAAAAAATATTAGATATTAGAAAAGGGATTTATAAACGTGTTTCGTATATTGTTTCATAAGATGAAAATGTGAAAGATTGTAATTTGAGTAAAAAAAATGAAAAGAAATGAAATATAAAATGTTATTTAAATCAAAGAAAGAGAAAAAAAATCTAATTTAATAAATAATTTTAGAATCACCTATTTTGATAAATAAATTTCCCTCAACCCCATTTTAGTAAAAACTCCTAAAAGTATTGGTTGTGTGAATAAAACCACCCTTTTTAAATGGCAGCAATTACTTTTAACTGTTTGTATGAATTTATTCATCATAGTTATATACTAGGCGGGTGCCCGCGCGATGCGACGGGTGTCCGAACGCAAACCCTGCGAATCACATAACAATTAAGAGTGTTCATAGTTTAGTTTAAAGCCTTTAAACCTTTTAAACCAGTCTTCAGTTTGGTTCACGGTCGTATTTTTTTTTTCTTTCACTCAGTTGGTAGGTTTCAAAATTTTAAAACCGTAGCTAAAGGTTTGGTACACGGATTATGCTGAAAACCGGGAATATGAAATCAGACCAAACTTAAATTTGTATGCATTTTAATCTCTTTTATTATTTAGTATTTGACAAGTTTTGTTATATATATTATATATAGTTAAGATATAAATAAAACAAAGTCTTTTTAATACAAGTAAAGATGACTATTGCAACTTTAAATTAACCTAATTCCAGTATGATTTTTTTATAATCTTCGTTCTTGTTATAATTTCGCATCCTAGGTGTTCATTAATCTTACCATTTATGTAGCTAAAATTATCATTTTTCCTATTTTGTTACATATAAGAGAGTTGGTAACGATTCGGTTTCAATTTTCAATGATTCAATTTTGGTTTAGATGACGAAAAATCGATACTAATGGTTGGGCAAACAAGTTTAACTTACAAACCATAAAAAACCGACATCGAGCACCCCTACGTAACTTATTAATTTTTTAAAATTGAAAGAATTATAACAATATCATACTCAAATTAAAAAGAATAAAATGCTCGATTTTATGGGGCACTTTTTTTACAAAAATATTAGCGTACGAAAAACTTATGGTCGTTTAAAAATCGTGGTGGGAAGTTAGTTTAAGATTAAAATTAAAACATAATATGGTTAAAGATGAGGGGACAAACTTATAACTTAAGTGAATTGTGTTTAAAAGACAAGTTTGCGCCTTCTTACACATATACTTTATGCATTAGGATTTGTAAAACTCTTAAAATCAAGTGTCTTAATTTACCCTTATCTCATATATTATATATAGTATAGATTAAATCATTTACTATTACAAAATGTCAAAATACGTTTATTTTTTCCACAAACCATTTTTTACTGTTAAAACATAAATACACATAATATTTTTTATTTTTATTCATCATTTATACATTAGTTCAAGTTATTAGCAATTTAAGATAATTATAAGTATTAAGTTTAACACTGGTATTTGTGTAATTATTGATAGATTAAAAAGTGTGTCATTAGACAGACAATAATATTTTCTTCACGTGGATAATAATTCTTAGGATCTTTCAAAAATATGATGCACATTGTTATATTATTAAATTATATAACCATTTTACATATTATCTAGTACATGCGAAGTGCATGATCTATCTTGTGTTATTTTATGTTATATATGTAAAGAAACACTAACCAGACCCCGGACAGATTACTGGTAACCTGGGGGTTAGATAGCTGTTTCTCACGAGGGGTTAGACCCTGAGAAGATGGTTCTTCTGATAACCTGCAAAACAGACACCGTGAGCTTGTCACTGAGAAGGGGGGGGGGGTTCCTCCTTGTGACCACCCTCCGGCGTGAGAATCAGACTAGATTGCTCTTTAAATATAAGTGTATATTAAGAGATTGCTAGAGCAGATATCAAGTATAATATGATGATAAAAGATAAGATATGTTAAGATGAGATGGTCATACCATTTGTGGTATTTATAGCCGAAGGTAGGTTTCCAAGGAGGTGTGGCCGGCTGCAACAGTGTTCCTGTTCCACCAACAGTGGCCTACGCACGTGCCCTGCTGGTAGTTGGTGGGTAGGCAGCGGCTGATAGTGACCAGGCCTGCTGTGTACTATTCCTTTTCCACCAACTGCCGGCTACGCACGTGGTATGGCAGTAGTTGGTGAGTAGGCAGCGGCTAATAGTGACACAGTACAGGAGTATGCTGCTCGCCATACTGTGTCAATAAGCTGTCGTATCTTTAGTCAGATCTTTTTCCCATACCTCGTCAGGTACAGTACAGAAGATCTTCCCGTATCGTACGGACTGGCTTATTTGGGCGGGAGTATTCCCCCTCCCGCCCTTGTGCGGGATTGTTCCCGGCTTTGCTCATTCCCTCAGGTGACACTGAGTGATTGAGAGCTAAGTGCCTTGTGCGTGTAGCCTTGCTGCGCGGGTGGCCTTCCCTGATGGCTTGTATCCGAAGCTGCGGGAACAGGCGGAGTCCTTCACCATCGGGAGGCATTTCCTGCGGGAACAGCTTGCGTACTGCGCGTAAGGACGTCACGTCTCTGAGCATGGTTGGTCCTGCGGATCCAGTTGGTTTCTGCGCAGACGTTCCTCTTCAAGGTGAGTCTTGCGGGTCCAACTGGGCTCTGCTGGGACCTACCTCTTCAAGTCCCCCCAGTCCAATGTTCTTCTCATGAGTGTTTAATAAAGTGAGGTGAACTTTTGGACTTAAGCAAAGGGTTTTGAAAAGGGTTTTTAAGGTTTTCCATGGGGATTCCTCCCGCGGAAGTCCTTGTCACTTGCAGAATTCCCGAGTTTCCTGCTTGTCTTTGGGTATGATGCGGGTAGGTCTGTAACCTCCTCGCAAGTCAGGAGCGTTGAGTCCCACTTGTGTGGATTCTCCATGAGGTTTTGGTAGTTTTGAACATAGTGATCAATTATGTTTAAAACCACCAATTCCATCTTGGAGCTTCAAACAACGTAGTTCTCGACGTTCCCGCTATGCGGGATGTTATTTCCGTTTCCGCAAGCATTGCCCAGAAGATCCTTCTTGGTTTCAATTCCCAGCGGAGCGCTAGGTATGTGAAGGGTTTTGCCTTAACACTGTAACCGCGCTCGTCTTACGGTTACTTTACTTCCAAGGTATTCCTGGCGTCAATTCCCTGCGGGTGCTAGGTATGTGAAGGGTTTTGCCTTTACACTGTACCCGCACCCGTCTTATAGTTACTTGGTTGCCGAGGTATACTTGGCTTCAATTCCCTGCGGGTGCTAGGTATGTGAAGGGTTTTGCCTTTACACTGTACCGCATCCGTCTTACGGTTACTTGTTTGCCAAGGTTTTCTTGGCTTCAATTCCCTGCGGGTGCTAGGTATGTGAAGGGTTTTGCCTTAACACTGTACCCGCATCCGTCTTACGTTACTTGTTTGCCAAGGTTTTCTTGGCTTCAATTCCCTGCGGGTGCTAGGTATGTGAAGGGTTTTGCCTTAACACTGTACCCGCGTCCGTCTACGGTTACTTGTTTGCCCAAGGTAAGGGGTATTTTCCCGCTTACTTTTTAATCTTTTTTGAATTTTGAATTTTGAATTTTGAAATTCGAAGAGTTGGTGGAAAGAAGAACAGTCCAAAACTCTGAAACGTCGTGCGACGGTTTCTTCTGACTGTGTCAGATCGTGCAGGAAGTTATGGTGACGTGACAGTACATGGTCATTCCAGACGCTTTTTCAGGCGCGTGGGCGCGATTTTTCGGGCGGGTGGCCGCGAAATTAATGGTATGCGTCCTGTCAACAGCTGTTGCCAGCTTGCTTTTTGCCACGTGTCATAGTTTCATTGCACCTTCGTTTTCTCTCTCTTCCGCATTAATTTCATCGCATTAATTGCGATTAGTATATAAAGGGGTAGAGGGCTCTTTGTAATCCACACATTCACTCTTCTCTTCATCTTCTTTGCGATTTCCGGCGAATACTCACCTTTTCAGGCAAGCATTCTCCCGAAATCGTTTTCTTCTTCTTTTACAAGATGTCTCGTGATCTCGAATCTGCAGTCGATGACAAGAGTACTGCTGGCGAGTGCAGTGTGCTCTGCCTGGCGATCTGTATCGGTACGGTCGTCAGGAAGTTCATGCTCGAGTCTCTCGAGCCTGAGTTTCCTGAACCCCATCAGACGGTGTACGATGCCCCCAGAGGCAAGATCGAGGTTTATGCTGCATTCTTTGTTTATGGGAATCTTAGGTTCCCATTGACAAAGTTTGTTTACCGTGTCCTTGAGAGGCACGGTGTTCATTTGACCGAGTTGCACCCCATGGCGATCGCCAAGATTCGCCACTTCGAGTGGGTGTGCCGGATTTTGGGCATCGAGCCCTATGTCGACCGTCTGATGACCTTCTATACTTGGAGGTGCATCCAGGGGTGGTACACGTTGACACCCGGATTAAGGGTTTAAAGATCTGCGCGACCGAGCGCAGTCTTCGCTCGTGGAAGCGGGAGTTCTTCTTCATATCCGCTCGCAGCCATCCCCATTGCCATGAATTCAAGAACGGGCAAGCACTTCCCAGCCTTCCGCCTCCAACTACCAGGTAGGCGGAATGTTTTGCGAAGATATCTCGGGTCCAATCTCCGGTTTACCGTTTGCGGAGTCCGGGATGGTGATGCTGGGGATGAGCCGGGTGTGGAAGGCTGCCGATGCGCAAAAGATCCCCATCGTCCTCGAATACGGTTCGAACTCTGTTCCTTACGGTATGCTTTGTTTCTTTTGTTGATTTTAAATTTCTTCTAACTTCTTTCCTGTTTATTTCAGAGGGGAACGACTTGCAGTCGCTCCTGAACCCGCGGGAGACTGACGGTCCCGCTCGGATGTGTACTAGCGCTCTAGACGAGAACGAGTTGCCCATCTTAGAACAAAACGGCGGATCGGTTCGTGAAGGTCTATCCGCTAGGCCATGAGATCCTTAGCGCCCGTATGCCAGGTAAGGCGCTATTCGACCCTCGACCCCTCAATGTTGAACCTCTGCTGGAATTCCTTTAATCGTATGTTCTGATGAGGAATCCGCAGATGGTCCTCCGTTGGTGCGGAAGAAGAAGGCTGCCGGCGGGAAGGGGAAGGAGAAGGTGGCCTCCACTGCCGATCCAGCGCCTCGGTCTGACTCGGAGACCGAGAGCGAAGAGGTGGCGGGGAATCCCGGTGGTGATAAAATCACCATTCCGGAGGCTGTGACAACTGTCACCGAAGAGCCCAGGATGACGACGGTGACCGGCGTGAAGAGGCCGGCTCCATCGGGTTCTTCCCCGCCCGTCCGTACTTTCAGGCTCAAGAAAACCCGTAAGTACAACTTCCTTTAGCTTTTATCTTCATAGTTTAATATCATTTAACACTTTTCTTCTTTGTGCAGGCGTGGATGTTGACGCATTCCAGGGTGGAGCGCAGAGTGGTACTTCCCCGCCAATGACGGTAGGCTTGGTCAGCCTACCTGAGGCGTCGACCCAGGCGCCTGCTCCTGCTTCCGCTGGTTCAGTTGCTCACTCCTTTGAGCCGACTGTTCCAGCTGAGATGACGTCACCGCCGGCTGTGAGTGCTATTTTACAGCATCTTTCCACCGAGCCGGCGGTTACTTTTGCTGCGGATTCCGCGGCGGCGACCGCGGCGGCTGCTACCATGCCCCCGCCATCGGCAACGACGGCCGATCCATCAGGTACGCATGGGGCTTCTCGCCAATCTCTGCCACCTTCCCATCTGCCTGACCTCTTGGATGGATTTCGTTGGGTTCAGGTGATGGGTTCGGCGGCTATCGGCCTGTAATTGACCTACAGGTGCGTAGGGTTTTTTTTGTGCCATTTTATATATTTTTTTCTTTATCATCTTTTCCTAACTGCTTTGTGTTTTTGCAGTGTCGGATTCCAATGAAGTGTATGTTCCACGATGGAACATTCGCCGAGGAACAACCCTTCGTACCCCTGTGGAGTGCGTGGAATGGGCTCGTCACGCTGCTCCCAGTGGTGCGTTGGGGGAAGCCATGGCTAGCTACCAGGAGGGTAGGCTAACCAATGAGCTTCGGGTTCTCCTGGCCCGGATGCAGCCGCGTGTCGAGCTGCTTTGTCGTGAAAACGACAAGTTAAAAGCAGCTCGCCTTAAAGAAGTGGCTCAGGCGCGGGCTGTCCGGGAGGAGAACCAAAGGCTTTCCGCCGTAGCTGCGGAAAAGGAGAAGGCCTTCAAGGCCCTCGAGGTTGAAGTTCAGGCACGACTCGAGGCCCGTTCCAAGGCTGCCCAAGCTGTTAATGAACAGCTTCGGCTGGCTAAGGAAACTGCAAGGAACGCAACCGAGAGGGCCACCAAGGCTGAAGCTGTTGCTGAGCCTCTACGCGTGGAGAATGAGGAGCTTAAAGCCAAATTTGAGGCTCTCCAGCAGGCTCATGATGCCTTGGCGATGGAAGACGCCAAAAAGCTCCAAGAAATCCTGGACCAGAGGGGGTGCTTGACCATGCTGAGCGTAAGCTAAAGGGCGTCGAAGAGGCTGCGGCTAAAGAAGTGTTGCTTGCCAACCTCAACAAGAGTGAAGCCGATCGCGCCCGTAAAGAAGCTCAAGCTGCCCTCCAAGAAGCCCTGGTTGCCAAGGAATGGCTTCTTCGAGAAGCGTTGTCTCAGGTAAGCTTTTCTTGTCTTTAAGCTTTTCTTTGTAAATAGAAAATGTTCTGATACTTGTATATTTTCTTGTAGGTTGTGCATCGGGTCTTTGCTGAGACCTCTTACGATGATGCTATGAGCGCAGCCCTCAACGCTTCTCACGAGGATGGGGAAAAGGTCGGCTTCCTGCTTGGTCTAGGGTTCGTTGAGAAAGGCATCCCGCCTTCCAACTTCCCTTTGTACAATGTTGATACTGAAGCTGTTTACGACCAAGCAGTGAATCAGTACGCCGCCTTCCCGCATCCGGTGGTGGAGAAGGTGAATGAAGTTGCTGCTGCTGATGATGGGCTAGCTATCCTTAAGGCTTTCCTTGAACTGCCACGCTCTACTGACGGTGCTGGTCCAAGTGGAAGTGGCCCTGAAGCCTGATCCTGAAGATCCCTTCCCACTGCTAGGATAGATTTAGCTTGTATAGATTTATTTTCTTGTAGGCGGGTAGTTACCCGGCCATTCTTGTAATGAATCGTTGTGAAATATAAATCTTTGTGCGGGTAAGACCGCTTCTTTTATTGGATTCCTTGCTTTATAAACGTTATATGACTTGCATACTTTAGTTTAAATTAGCAATTTTCCAAGTGTAGAATAAGTTAACCTTTGAACGTGGTAGATAATAGGTGTGAAGTTTTGCTTCCTCTTTCGTGATTGTGCGGGTAGAACCGTCACTTGCACTTAGTAGGATGGCTAAACTTTACCATATCTGACCTGCGTGTAGGTTTTCCTCATCCTTTTTGAGGATAAGTTAACCTTTGAACGTGGTAGATAATAGGTGTGAAGTTTTGCTTCCTCTTTCGTGATTGTGCGGGTAGAACCGTCACTTGCACTTAGTGGGATGGCTAAACTTTACCTTTATCTGACCTGCGTGTAGGTTTTCCTCATCCTTTCTGAGGATAAGTTAACCTTTGAACGTGGTAGATAATAGGTGTGAAGTTTGCTTCCTCTTTCGTGATTGTGCGGGTAGAACCGTCACTTGCACTTAATGGATGGCTAAACTTTACCTTTATCTGACCTGTGTGTAGGTTTTCCTCATCCTTTTGTTAGAAATTCTGTTTTTGAACCGTTCGACGCGCGGTTGTCAATAGGTTAGTGTTCAGTTCCCTTTTTTCATGATTCATGCGGATAGACCGGCACTTTCATTAAATGGGATAACTGAACTTTTCCCCTTCAACTGACCTGCGTGAAGGTTGTCGTTTTTTTGGTTTATGCGGGTTTTGCCGCCTTCCCCACGCAACGACTTCACGTAATTATGCGGTGAGAACCGGCATATCCGTGTTGAATAAATTAAACCGTTCGACGCGCGGCTTGTCAATAGGTTAGTGTTCAGTTCCCTTTTTCATGATTCATGCGGATAGACCGGCCTTTCATTAAATGGATAACTGAACTTTTCCCCTTCAACTGACCTGCGTGAAGGTTTGTCGTTTTTTGGGTTTATGCGGGTTTTGCCGCCTTCCCCATGCAACGACTTTTCACGTAATTATGCGGTGAAAACCGGCATATCCGTGTTGAATAAATTAACCGTTCGACGCGCGGTTGTCAATAGGTTAGTGTTCAGTTCCTTTTTCATGATCATGCGGATAGACCGGCACTTTCATTAAATGGGATAACTGAACTTTTCCCCATCAAACTGACCTGCGTGAAGGTTTGTCGTTTTTTGGGTTTATGCGGGTTTTGCCGCCTTCTCCATGCAACGACTTTTCACGTAATTATGCGGTGAAAACCGGCATATCCGTGTTGATAGTTCATAAAAATGTAAAATCATCAGCGTCAATGTTTTAAGGAGAATCGTTTCCATTAGAAGTGACTCTTGGCCTTTTCTTTACAAATTTGGAATTGATTTACATGCAAAATGTGTAATGAGCTCCCTTCCATGTTGTTGGATGGGAGTGCCATCGAGCCGATACGCACCTGGTTCGGGATCTCGTTCTTTACGCAGCATGTAGTCTCCACATTGAAGCTGGAATTTTGTTCGTGTTTTCCCCTGCTGGGGTTCTACACGCATCAGCCTGCTCAGCGTTCATTGTGCCACGAGGTGCGCGAGCGTTCCATCTCTGACGAATGCTTCGACCATGTCCTTTACGTCTATGCATTCTTCAGTGTTGTGGCCTTTTGTCCTGTGAAAGTCACAGTATTTGCTCCGATCAGCATTGTGACGATGTCGGATTATTGGAGGCTTTGGCCATGGGAGCTCCTCGGTGGCGAATATCTCGGTGACGCTTTTGGTGAGCGGCGTCCATCTGGAGTTCTTGTTGGACTGTACGTTATCCCTTCCGCCTAACCGATGCT
>NW_027504019.1:0-30633 GCF_021521415.1 Bidens hawaiensis | reverse complement strand
GCCTCGAGTTCCATTGAACCTTTACTAACTTGATTCTGCTTCTGCGCAACTTTTGTTCTTTCCAATCGGTTACCTGCTAGGTTCTTCTACGAAGTGCAGCTGTTTGTCGATGTGAATCTCTTCCAACGGCAAAATCAACATTTCGTCAGATAAGCACTTTTTGAGGTTGGACACATGAAACGTATCATGAACTCCACTGAGTTCGGCGGGTAAACGGAGTTTATAAGCAACCGGACCGATCCTTTCCAGGATCTCAAATGGTCCAATGTAGCGTGGATTCAACTTTCCTCGCTTGCCGAAACGGGGGACTCCTTTCCATGGAGAGACTTTCAAAAGTACTCTATCCCCTACTTGAAAACTCCAAACGGTTTCCTTCGCACATCTGCGTAGCTCTTCTGTCTGTCGCGCGCTGTCTTAAGGCGATCCCGTATCTGAAAAATCTTGTCTGTTGTTTCTTGGATCAATTCTGGCCCAGTCATTTGCTTGTCACCCACTTCAGCCCAGCACAGTGGGGATCTACATTTGCGCCATACAAAGCTTCGAAACGGCGCAGCCTTGATACTTGTGTGATAACTGTTGTTGTAAGAAAATTCAACCAATGGGAGATGAGTATCCCAGCTACCACCGAAATCGATTGCGCACTGCGCGCAGCATATCTTCCAATGTCTGGATTGTTCGCCTCGCTTTGCCCATCCGTTTGAGGATGATAAGCTGTACTCATATCAAGGCGAGTACCTAGAGCTCCTTGTAACGATCTCCAAAACCTTGATGTGAACCGACTATCTCTATCAGAAATGATGGACACTGGGACTCCATGTTTTGAAACTACTTCTCGAATATACAATCTGGCTAACTTTTCCATCTTATATCGGTTTCCTTGATCGGCAGGAAGTGCGCTGACTTAGTTAGCCGGTCTACAATAACCCAGATCGTGTCATAACCCCCAGGTGTCCTTGGCAGTTTGGTGATGAAGTCCATAGAGATTTGTTCCCACTTCCACATGGGAATTTCTGGCTGCTGAAGTAACCCCGACGGCTTCTGATATTCAGCCTTTACTTTTGAACACGTCAGGCACTTACTGACATACGTCGCGATGGCGCCTTTAAGATTGGGCCACCAATACAGCGCTTTAAACATCTTGGTACATCTTGTCTGCGCCAGGGTGTACGGAATACCGCGTCTTGTGAGCCTCGTTTAATACTCGCTCACGCAATCCTCCCTTGAGAGGGACCCATATGCGGTTAGCGAAATATAGATTGCCGTTCTTAAGTTCCAAATTCTTAATCATACCCCCAAGGGATTCGTTTTTAGCAAACTCTGGTTTCAAGGCTTCTTGCTGAGCGTCTCGGATGCGGGTAGAGAGATCTGCGTGAATGGTCAACCTTAGAGCCTTGACTCGCAGCGTTTTTATTCGCTCCTTCCTACTTAGCGCGTCTGCCACCCACATTCGCCTTTCCAGGGTGGTACTTAATTTCACAATCATAATCATTCAACAATTCTACCCATCTCGCTGCCTCATGTTTAAATCCTTTTGATCAAATATATGTTGAAGGCTCTTGTGATCCGTAAAGATTACACACTTTGTACCATAGAGGTAATGGCGCCAAATCTTTAGCGCGAAGACAACCGCTCCAAGTTCCAGATCATGCGTTGTGTAGTTCTTTTCATTGGTCTTGAGTTTGGCGCGAGGCATACGCTATGACTTTGTCTCGCTGCATAAGGACACATCCAAGTCCCTGATGTGAAGCGTCGCAGTAAACGACGATGTCATCCGTCCCCCTCGGGCAGAGACAAAATTGGCGCACTACATAACTTCTGTTTCAACATTTGAAATGCTGTTTCCTGATTTTCGCCCCAAACAAACTTCTTGTCTTTCTGAGTTAGCGCGGTCAGTGGTAGAGCTATCTTGGAGAAGTTCTCAATGAAGCGTCGATAGTAGCCAGCTAGTCCTAGGAATTGCCTCACCTCAGTTGGGGTTTTTGGCGCTTCCCCAGTTTTCGATGGCCTTGACTTTGGAAGGATCAACGTGTATTCCTTTCTCGTTTACAACGTGACCGAGAAAGTGAACTTCTCTAAGCCAGAACTCCGCACTTGGAAAACTTCGCATACAACTTTTCTTTCCTCAACAATTCCAAAATCAATCTCAGGTGTTGCTCATGCTCGGCCTTGGTCCGAGAATAAATCAGAATATCATCTATAAACACAATCACAAACTTGTCCAAGTATGGTTTGCACACGCGGTTCATCAGATCCATGAATACAGCCGGCGCATTAGTTAGCCCGAAAGGCATCACTAAGAACTCATAATGGCCGTATCTAGTTCGGAAGGCTGTTTTCCTCCGGCACATCTTCCTCATAGACCCTAAGTTGGTGGTATCCGGACCGTAGATCTATCTTCGAATAATAACTGGATCCTTGCAACTGGTCAAATAAGTCGTCAATCCTCGGTAAGGGGTACCGATTTTCGACTGTCAGCTTATTCAGCTCCCTGTAGTCAATACACATTCTGAACGAACCATCCTTCTTCTTAACAACAGTACTGGAGCTCCCCAGGTGAAAAGCTTGGGCGTATGAAACTCTTATCCAATAGTTCCTGTAACTGATTGGATAGCTCTTGCATCTCAGATGGAGCTAATCGATAAGGCGCTCGAGCTACTGGCGCAGCTCCTGGGACTAAATCAATACGAAATTCTACTTGTCGCGGTTGCGGCAATCCGGGCAAATCTTCAGGAAAAAACTTCTGGAAATTCGCGCACTACTGGTAAGTCTTCAATTCTTCGCTCATCTCCTTTCTTCTCTACGACATGCGCCAGGAAGGCGTAGCACCCTTTCCTTAGGCACTTACGCGCCTTTAGGCACGAAATTAGTTTCGTCGCAACTCCCCTTCTTTCCCCCTTGAATCACCAAGGTTTCTCCGTTCAACAGTGGGACCCGAACCTGCTTCTCATGGCAAATAACTTCCGCGTGGTTCTCGACTAACCAATCCATACCTATCACAATGTCAAAACTCCCAAGTCTATTGGCAACAAGTTAATGTTGAACCCGTGACCCTCCATGACTATTACACATTGTTCAGTTCTTTCGTTCGCGCATAACTGCCTACCATTGGCTAGTTCTATAGTATAAGGCGTGTCTAGCCTACTGGTTGCTAGGCCTAGGGAGTTTTTAAACTCAGCGGATATAAAACTTAGGTCAGCGCCAGTATCAAATAAGACAGATGAAAAATGGCCGTTAAGCAAAAACGTACCGGTTACCACATTCGGCTCTTCTTTAGCTTCACCCGCGCCGATCACAAAAGCTCTCCCCGCGAGCTTGGTTTCCCCTTTGCGGGCAATCCCGACTGAAATGCCCCGGCTTTCCTCGCATGCGTAGCAGTGTCGCTCGCTCCAGCTTCTCTGACACGGCAATTCACCGTCTTGTGCCCTGGCCTGTTACATTTGGCGCACGTGACGCTCGCGCATTCACCCTCGTGGTGAAACTTGCATTGTTGCACCATGGGTAAGGCCCGCTGTATCCTTTCCTTGATGGCTCCGCGGCTTGGATCGCGTAAGCCTTTGCGCTTTCCTGCTTCTTGAACGGTGGCTGCTTGGAGTCGGACCCTCGGTGGTGAGAGTTCCATTTCCTCTTGGAGTCAGAGGTTCGCTGCTCGTTTCCGCGCGTAGTCAACATACCCGCACGGACCGTATCCCTTGTAAGGGTGATGGCCCGCTACCATACCCCGCCTCATCAAAGGTTGGAGGCGCTGCGGCGTTGAGCGGAACCCTAACAACAGAGGTAACCCAAAGATATACCTCTCGATCTTCTTTTCCTCCGTGTTTGCCAGGTCTGGCACCAACTGGCAAAGCTCGTGAACCGGTTGTTGTAGGCGTCGATATCCGTTCCTACCATTGTGTGGTTCCAGAATTCCTGCTGCAGACTCTGGATTTCTGCGCGAGAGCAGAACTTTTTCATCATCATTTCCTTCAGTTCTTCCCAGGTCTTGTGAAGAGCAACTTCTCGCCCCAAAGTCTTCACTTGAAGTTTCCACCAAGACGAAGCTGCTTCTTGGAACATGCATGTCGCGTAAAGAACCTTCTGGTTCTCACTACATCTGCTAATGGAGAGAACTGTCTCCATCTTGTCAATCCAGTTGTAGAGCCCAATGGCCCCTTCGGTACCCTTGAATGGCCAAGGCCTACAGGCCATGAATGTCTTATAGGAGCATCCTTTGTCCAAGGCTCCTGATTCGGGTTCTGGGGTCTCGTTCTGACGACCCTGACTTGATTCGGCCTTGCTGGCCTCATGCGTCGCGATCGCTTGCGCGATTATTTCCGCGAGTTCCTCGGGTGTCATGGTAATTCCCTTGGCTTTAGTTGGAGGCATTCTCGCTTTAAAAGAGAATGAAAATATATTAAACTTAGCGCATTTACTCTGAGCACATAATGTTCTTTATCTATATACACTAGACACTGTGTGACCCGTGTTCCTAAGTGTGTGTATAGTTTCTTTTGAAAATATTTTCTTTGAAAAATATTTCATGCGATTCCCCAACGGTTATAGTCTAGGTTAAAACTTCTTTTCCTAGTTCGCTATAACCAGTGCTCTGATACCAATCTGTCACACCCCGGCCCTGGGCGGCGGAAAACAGCCGGGCGCGCGCGAGTGGGGATTGATAATTAAGCACGGGCCATTGCAAACATTCAAAGTAAGATTTTCATTGCGCATGAAATGTTTAATACAAATACATTACATTGTTTAAAAATTACATAAAAACATCCAAGTATAAAAACTGTTGAAGATTTCCACGCCATATCCCCTCGCGCGGCGGGAACAACCACGCGCATCGAAGGGATAGAACTAAGTCTTCCAAAAAGCTAGTTTTAGATGTTCAGCGTGAGGTGCTCTAAGTGTGATTCCATGCGCTACTTAGTTATCTCCTGAAAGACACGTAAAACATTTGAATCAGTATAAACTGAGTGAGTTCACAAGTTTTAGTAACTTGATAAATCGTATTGCATCATAATCTTGATACAAATCATTCCGAAACATAATTCTGATAGCATCATTAAAACACATGCTTGGTAAAACATAGTTCTATCAACATATTCTGATAAAATCGTTCCGCGGGTTACGCGCGAACATTTCTGGGAACTATGCTCGTCTGTGTAAGTGGCGCTGCCACTACGAGCGAAACAAGTAATACTGTCCCGCGGGTTACGCGCGGACACTTCTGAAAAAATCGTGCTCGTCTGTGTAAGTGGCGCTGCCACTACGAGCGAATAATACCGTCCCGCGGGTTACGCACAGACGTTGTGCCGGAAAACAAGGCGCTCGTCTGCGTAAGAGGAGCGACCTCTACGAGCGGGCTCAAACCCATAGTACTGCCCCATGACCATACTAGGCACTCGTCTGTGTAAGTGGTGCGACCCCTACGAGTGGGCGGATCAAACCAGCAGTCCCTACCCTTAGAGTTCCAATGGTAAAGTGATCACTTACTCGAGTTCTAGCGCACATACATCGAAAACCTTAGATAACCGTTCGCATTGCTCATCATGAAATATAATTTAAACACATAATCGCTTGCATAGCTTGTAAGTATACCATGATAAAACATTATTTAAGTACGTGTCCCTCGCCCCGAAAACAGTTTAAAAAACAGTGAAAACAGCGAGAATAGGGGCTGTGAGACTCACCTGAGGTTCTTGTTAAGGGATTAATCGAGATTCGGGTTTTCTTGGTGTTGGCCTTTGAATTGAAGGTCTAGTAACTGGAACGGAATTGAAAATAACGGATGCTTGGGAGATGTTTAGTGCAAGTTTGCAGTTCTTAAGAGAGAAGTTTGAAGTGTGTTTTGGGTGATAATTTAGGTTACATATTTATAGGCAAACTCAAGGGAACACAATCCCTTGCTTTAGGGATTGTAATCTTTTCATATCTAGGTGTAATGATGATAAAGTATAGAAATTATTATTATTTATTTAAGAGTGGAGTAGTGGATAAAAGATTTTGATTTTGATTTGGTCAGGACATGCAGGTCTGGGGTTGGTGAGAATAGGGTGGCTGACAGTTGACTTTTCGTGTTATAGTGTGCTTTTTCAGGTACTTTTGTCAGTGTACAGTAAAAAGTGGAAAATCTCTGAAACACGCTACTGTTTCCTTTTTGGGCGGGAGTAATCCCCTTACGTCTGGAGAATAGACTAAGTGTTCTGCGCGTATTACTTTGTGCGCATAGCTTTCTGCGTGAAGGACATTTCTTTACTGCGGGTAGGTGCGTGACCTTCTCGCAGTCAGGGACATTTGAGTTTCATTTGTAGATTCTCCAGGTGGTCTTGGTATTTCAACATAGTGATCAGTTATGTTGAAGTCAATTCCATCTTGGAGCTTCAGACAAACTAGCTCTCAATGTTCCCGCCATGCGGGGAGGTTATTTCCCTTCCGCACACGCATAAACGATTTAGGATGCACCCGCCTTAGCATCATGCGGGATGGTCAACCCATTAGACAACATAACGTTAAGGTACATGAAAACATAAAGCCAAAACATTCGCGCATGGCGCATATAACATATGCTCACGCTGGTTCTTAACATGGCGTGCTCGCGCAGGGCGCACATAACAAATGCACGCGCTGTTTCTAACATGGCGCGCTTGCGCAGGGCGCATATAACAAATGCACGCGCTGTTTCTAACATGGCGCGCTTGCGCAGGGCGCATATAACATAATTACCTAATATTTAGGTTGATTACTTGGTTTAAGGGATTGGGAATTTACCCGGGTGTCACAAATACTATAATGGAAAATTCCCTTGTAAAATTTATACATGAAATCACATCACGTGATCTCGAAATCTTCAATCTATATCTAATTAATCATCAATTCATCCAACAACACATCTGAATCTTCAATCAAATTAACTTTTTACTTAAGCGTAATTGGTTTTAAACCTTGAAAGTATTTAGTTTAAGCTTGAACGTTTTAGGTTTTAAAACTTGAAAGTATTAGATTTTAACCTTGAACGTTTTATGTTTTGATCTTGAACGTTTTAGGCTTTAACTTTGAACATTTTAGGTTGTAATCTTGAACGCTTTTAAGCTTTAATCTTGAACGTTTTAGGGTTTTGAATTTGATTTGAGCATAGTTTTTTAACCTTGAGCGTGATTCGGGTACCTAATGTATGTTAAGCAATTATTGTACGTTAAATTACCCCTATATAAGGGGGGGGTCTAAAAAAGTGGGGGAACTGAGGAACACAATCTTAGAGCATTCATCTAATCTTATGGTGCACCGTTTGTGTTCTTTTGATCCTCTACATGAGAGTAATGAATCACTTAAAACCCCATTGTTGATTGTTCGTTTTTTCGGCTATAGTTGGATATGGAGATGATCTGTAGTGTGTGTATTTGAATAAACATAATCAAACTTTTATCAATAATCACTTTAGTCCAGTTCGTTGTGAGTGTTTTTTTCTTGGTTTGGCTAGACCCCGGGTTCGAAACCTATGGTGCACGGTTTTGTTATTATTCTTGGAGGGGAATCGTTTAACAGAACGAGGATCCAAATTGCATTTATTTAAAAACCAAAAGGTTGCAAATTTCAAGGGTATTAATGTATTTTCACCGAAAACCTAACTTTAGGACTAACAGTTGGATCCAATCGCAAAAAAATGCTCACCACAGGATTTATACCTGCGAAAAACCACCACGAAATTGATTCCTGCAAAATGCCTCCTTTCACAGAGGTGATTTATGCACTTTATTTTTTATTTGCTATTGAGCTAAGTTGTTTTATATTATTATTATTATTATTATTATTATTATTATTATTATTGTAGAAACCGAAAACACACATGTCATTTATGTATTTATAAATTTGATAAGGCACATGAGTTTACATTGATGTCTATGACGCATTTATTTGATAAGGCACATGAGAAACCGAAAACTTTTGTGCTAATTTTGCCAACTTTAAAAGTTGAAGGGCTAAATAGTAATAAAGCCAAACTTAAAGTATCGGGTCTAATCTGTAATTTTTCAAAATTGAGATGAGATGGACCGGTTCATTATTAGACGGTTTGTCTCAAAGAAAACAAGGGCATTAAGTTATAATTTGTGACAGGGTGTCTCATCTGCCTACAATTTTGTGGCGGTGTTTGAGACATACCGTCTCATTATTAGACGGTTTGTCTCACCACCCCTATTAGCAAAATATGTCAAAACTTGACCCTTACATGTTGAACGTGATTATTCACTCATCCAGAGCATGCTAGCATATAAATAACATGCACTTGACGTCCATAACATGCACAAATCATACCAACATCATCCTTCACTTATAAGATCAATCGAAGAAGTATTTTGGTGTATTAATCAAGTGCACATGCAAGAAATGGTTGTTTGGCTCAAGCATATTATCTAACCAAATTCCAGTAGCTTTAGAATTCATCCCAAATCGTTTTTAAGTTATGTTATTAGCACTCATTTAAGTTCGTTTTATACGTTTAAGCGGGTATCCAAGATATTATTGATCAAACCTCTATAAGAATGATTTACCATATACTAAGTGCTTTAAGTGAATACATGATCTTAGAACATATAAACGAATGTCGGAAACAAGTTCAAAACAATTTTTAGCCTTAATGTGCCAAAACATACTAATGAGACGGACCGTCTCATCATTTGACGGTCCGTCACGAAGCATGTGAGACTACCGTCACAAATCTTGAGACGAAGGCAACCCTCGTATGAGTCGGACCTTCTCATTATAAGACGGGTTGTATCAAGCCAAAATTTATTATTTTAAATGGAATAAGATGTTAAACCTGTTGATCAAATTAAATGTTATAACGAGATATGAAACGATAAAACCAGACCAATATGATCTGTAGATGGAAGATATTTATACAAACCTATTTATGGTAGGTTAAAGCATCAAATACTGGAGAGGTTATCATAACCGAATCACCAACCAATCATAAAGGTGAATACAGTGGCTCTAAAACTAACACGGAAGCTTTAAGCATTTTATATATGATTTAAAAAAATCAAACATATGGCTTGAATGATTTTCAAAACGTTTAATGTGTATAGGTAATCTACTAAATATTATTTAGGCCATAAGGGCATGTATCCAAGTTATGCATGTGTTATGGATGAAAGGTTGTAACATGGCTAATAAAGAGACTCAATTGTAGGCATACGTAAAATCACGATTAATTTGAGTGAAAAGATTAGTGTGCTTCGTGGTTATACACTCGGGTGAAACAACCCCGCAAAATGTTTAGATATACTAATACAAATTAAGATTTAATAGGTTTTAGATATATAATTGTATGTATTTATATATGGTCATTACAATCACTTATATTATAATAGATCAAAATATCAACTATATCTTATTATATATTAGTTTGGTAATTGTTGATGGGCCACATTACCTATAATTAACTAATAAAGGGTTTCCCTTGGGTGTATATATATAGAAAGAAAATAATAACATCATAATCTAATCTCACACACATACAATTTTGTGTGCCTCCTCTCTCCTAAACCGGGTTCCTCACAATAACCGTAACACCATCCTTAACTATACATCCTAAAGGGGAACTCGATCAATATGACAAACATGTCGACTACATCATACCCTGTTGCGGTTACTACTCTCTCTGCTGTATCAAGTTCATAGGTTTATTATTTATCATGTTTTCTATTACTTACATGAAGAACTGATCAACATGTGGCATCAGAGCGATGTTGATTAATCAGTTCTTAATGTTTTCCTTAAATCTGGAATTAAAATCGAAAAACATGAATTTTGATTAAAACCCTAATTTTTTCGGTTTTCATGTTTTGTTAAAAAACTGGTTATAATTGTTAAAATTCATATTTAAAACTCTAATATATTTGAAATCTGTTAAAAATATGTTTAAGATTTTGATTTCAGAGAAAACTGACTAAAGATTCTTCGAAGATGTTCTTCATGTTTATCATAAAATCGAAAAATCGTCCTTATTTTGGGTGAATCGTAGGAATTAAATATGTTGTTATCAAGTTTGACTGATTTTTATCTATTAAAATTTTTTAAACGTGATATAGTTTTAACAATAAAATATTTCAAAATTTTGGATAATTATAATTAAATCTTTTAAATTTGGAAACAAGATAATCAATTAAGATTCGAATCCATCTTTATCATAAATTAGTTATGGGATTTAAAATAATTGATGCGATAAAATAATTTATGGGTTAAAAGTAGTTTATGGGTTAAGGATTTAAAATTAAATTTCAGATTTTTTTCTTCTATAATGGTTTTGGTTTACCATAATCTAGAAAACCTTATAAACCCGAAAACTCTCATAATCCCGAAAACCCACTAAAATCTGGGCTCACTAAAATTCCCGAGAACTCATAATTTCCAAGAACTCAAAAGTCTTGAATAACTAATTTCCCGAGAACTCTAATTTTTCTATAAATTGTTCCTAATTAAATTTTTTGTAAACAATTAAATTTTATAAAATTTTACAAAACATAAAAAGCTTAACTTGATTGAATTTTGATGTATCACTTCTGTCCAAAGGTGATGTGTTACATTTATCATATCATTCAAGTCTAATTGAAATATTTTGTTAGTTTTTGCATAACATGATACAAATCTCTCACTTCTGTCCAAAGGTGATGTATTACATTTTTATCTAGCAAAACAAGCCTGTGCATAATTAAAATAGTTGTCTCACTTCTGCCCAAAGGTGATGTGTACAATTGTTTTGCACACATACTTAAATAAATTTTAATTCTGTCCAAAGGGATTTATTTTTTGTTTAATTAGAATTTTTAATTATAGTCTATTACTTTGATATTAATAATAGACATATCACATCTTCAATAAAATATAATGATCCTAACATTAATAATCCTTCATTAATCTGATGATCACAAATTTTAATCTATATTATTTTAATATCCCATAATATTACTCACTATAACTTTCTTCTATAAATAACGATCTAATCAAATCATCCACTCTAATCTCAAACCCAAATATGTTTGATTCATAAAGAGTTTCATTAACTTTTTGCTCTTCTCATTTTTTTGATTATCCTCAAGATATGACCATCTCGTTGCTCCTTCTAATAATAGTAATAAAGAAGAAACCTAGAGCATGAAAAATGGGATGAGTCAAACATAATATCTCTTATGATAGTCAATAAACTCATGCTATCAAAGAGAAATATCTGGATTTAGTTTCTCCTAAAACTAATCTAATATCTATTAAATAATTAAAATAACTCTTAAGATGCATGTGTTCCTTGAAAATTCTAACTATAAGGTTAATGGCATCACCTAATACATCATACTGTACAATACCATGACCCATAAAGTTAAGGGCTCACACATAGAAATAAGTACACTTTTTTAATGCATTACATACTAAAATTTTTTATTATTACAATTTGCTGCTTTAAAAATCAACTATACCACTCATAAGTACAAAAGGAAAATGAGTGTGTTACTTAGCAACACATGTAAAAGAAAAGAATATGGCAGTGGAACATAAGATGTTATTCAACTCACTACCACTTAAAGAGGATAATTCTAAGGTTCATAGACAAAATAAAAGTATTGCTTCTAGATTTAAGTTCTCTAAGAAGAAGTCTCATTGTAAAAAATATGTCATTATATTAGGCATAAATAACTAGGCTATCCATAATTCAAAAGAATATCTGGCTAAAACAGTTTTCGTATATTAATGATATTTAAGTCTGCTAATCCTAATATTCTAATTAATACATGATAGATTGAGTCTAGTTTTATATGTTTACTCGAAATCAACAAATAGCTAACTTGAGTGTTAGTGACAAATTTACATGTTAAGGTTATTGGAACCATGATAAATTGTCTTCTAATTACGCTTTATGAAACCTTAAATATTCTGGAGATTAATCAGAATTTAGTATTATTATGACAGTTATGAGGTTTGCATAGCCAACATAAAGTCACTTTTACCTTAAATTCTCATATTATTTATTATTAATATCTGAATTGAAACAGTAGTAAAATAGAACTAGATGATACTATATACTTTCACAAATTTTGTTATCATGCAAATAAAAAATTTAACAAAAGACAAATGAGACCTATATAATTCACCCATCAAAACCAAATTTCATGAAAAATCATGACATGGTTGATGAGGGTGTTTTTTCATAATCTCATTCTTAGTGATTTATAAATCATGTGTTAGATTCCCTAAACATTACTTGGCATAAGAAATAAGTATGAGTCCACAGAGATGATTTTCCATGTAGGGATGATTTGCACTACGTTTTGTACTAACTATGATATTAATATCCCTGTTATATTAATATCCCTAAACATTCTATGTAGGGATGATTTTGATTTTGCCTTTTGGCTTAGAAAACATAGTGCGCACTAAGTGCGTGTGAAGTGATAGTTGATATGTGTTATACAAATGTGGATGAGTGTAATTTAGTGGCAAAAAGTTAACCCACTCCTCCCTATGGTAGGATTCGATCCTCTCTCAACTCGATCAAAATTTTCATCAGTTTCTGAATCCCTAATTCACAAATAGCCGAATTAGGTCATCCATTCATGGGTTTGCATATAGTTTCTGATGATGAATGTGGCATATGAATTGATGGCAGGCACTTGAAGCAACGACAAGCGATGAGAGATCTAAACATCTTAAATATATATAAACGAAAGCTCCCTAAATACTCTCAAGCCACCAGATTGCTTTATTCTAAAATTAAGGGATCTCATGCATTTGACCCGAGTTCATGGATATGGGTCTCATCAAACCCAGATAGCCCTTAAAGAGTTATAACAATCCATTATATTAAAAATTAATCATATCAAATATTTGATATGAAAATCTTATAAAATAAGGATATACTAAAGATTAATTTCCATCTTTTAAAAAAAATATTATTTATAATTAAAAAACAATTTACTATAAAATAAATAAATAAGTGGGTCATGGGTCTCACTAAACCTTGATAGCTTCTAAACATGTATAACATCTCATTTATTTATGAAATTCTTTGTATCATCAAATCTTAAGTATATTATTAACTTCCTTACAATAAATAAAATTAAAATTCAAAAAATATATAAATATTATAAACGAATAATGTAAAACAACATATGAGGATGTAAATAAATTACAATACATGTTGCGTGCAAAAAAGAAAAGAAAAGAAAAACTATAGAATTTTAATCTTATATATATATATATATATATATAAACGAAACCTTTAAAAGTTCTCTGGTTGTTTCTTACATCTTCTCAAGCCACCAGATTGTTATATTTGTAAATGCCAGATTGTTATATTTGTAAATTAAGACTTCTTATGTATTTGACCCAAATTCACGATATAGGTCTCACCAAACCCAGATAACCTTAAACGGGTTATAACTTCTCATTATATTAATATCACTATATATTTGATATGAATATCTTATAAAATAGAGATATATTAAAAATTAATATCCAATTTTTTATAAGATAAAGATATTATTTATATTAAAAAACAATTTTGTATTAAAAACAAAAAAAATAAATAAATAATTAAGCGGGTCATGGATCTCACAAAACCCATAGCTTTTAAACGGGTTATAACATCTCATTTATTTATAAACCATTTTCATCATAAAACCCTAAGTAAATTATTAACTTTCTTACAATAAATAAAATTAAATTCTAAAAAATATAAATATTAGACCCGAAAAAGAAACACAACCCCCGTAATACGAGGGATAAAAACTAGTGTATTATATGATTCAAGACTTTAACGTAATATATTCAGCCTACTTCTTTGATTAATTTTTCTAGATAGTAGGTTTTGCATAATTGTTTAATCTTTAGTATCCATACCAGTATATATATGTTAGACCGGTCGCCATGGGGCGAGGTTGGGGTGATTTTTGGGGTGCAGTGGGCGCGGAACACTGCGGTGGGGCGCGGTCCAACCAAGGGCGCGGATGGTAGGGTGGTTCAAACGGTCGGCGCGGTTTTAAAATTTTGGTGGGTCCCCCCCTCCAACATTCATAAACGGCTAGTTTATAAAAAAATTAATTATTTTATTTATAAATACTAACTCATTTTATCATTTTTTACTCAAACAAATATCAAATTACTATCAAATTTCACTACAAAAATCTCTCAACTCTCTACCATGGATCCTTTCTCAAATTTCACAAGCTCGAGCTCAAACTCGAACGCAAACCCGAACACGAGCTCGAGCTCAAACACTAACCAAAACCCGAACACCAACCCAAACCCGTGGGATCCGGCTCAAAGTTGGTGGGCTAGTATGCTCGTAAACAACAATGACCCCGCCAACCCTTTCTATGCCAACCAGCATCTACCCGCCATGCCTCCAGACGTACAATCGTTTCCCAACGATATGTTTTATCGAATGTCAATGCCGTTTATGCCTCCGCCACCCCAAACCCAAAAACCTGAAACCCCAATACCCAAAACCCAAGTCCGTCGCAAACGAAGCCATAAAAAGAAGGTTGCTACCGATCAAACACCAACCGAAATGCACGACAGGAAAAAGTGAGAAGACGATGAGGAAGCGGCGTTGGCGCAAGCGTGGATCGACTCATCCGAAGACTCGGTCTTAGGTGACGGTAAACGCACCGCGATATTTTGGGCAGAAATACGTTATAAGTTTTTTGAGATAATGGGTCGAGGTCGCTACCGCGTGGATGATTCGTCTCCAACAAATGGAAGACAATGGTTTTAAAAATAAACCACTTCTCCACAATTCGCACTCGCCTTAAGAACAACAAACCAAGCGGCACGAACGACGCCGACCTTCTTATGGATATGTTGAAACAATACAAGGGCCTACATGGTCACCACTTCGGCATGGGGATGTTTGAAATTTGGAAGAAATGCACGAGCTCGCCAAAGTGGCATCCGATCCCGATATCTTCATTGCGACCGTCCAAACGATCAAAAACAACGTCTACTTCGCCCGATCAATCTCCGTCTCAAGCCGGGTCCGATGCTCGTTCTCAATTTAACTTAAACGAGATTGATCCCGAATTTGTTTTTGATGAACCGGATGAGTTGCCACGTCCGGTAGGAAGAGAAAGGGCCAAGGCGGCGGCTAGAGGTGGGGGATCTTCGTCTAGAACGACATCCACGATGAGTTCCGACGTGAGTGCGCGGTTTGCCAATTTGGAGCTTGCTCTTAAAGAGTTTCGCGAGGACAAAAAACACTCAAAAGAGGAACTCAAGATAATACACGAAGAATGAAAAGCGATGCATGCGGAATACAAAGCCATGCATGAAGAAAGAAAGAAGGCTAAATCGGAGCGACAACGAGAGAAGGACTTCAAGCTCCTCGCAAAGGATCTCTCGCATCTAGATCCGGCCACACGGGCATTTTTGGAGAAAATAAAAAAGCAAGGATAATGGCAAAATACGCAAACGAGGACTCGGACGCCGAATAGTAGTTCTATTTTTTTATGTTTTTTAGTTTAATTAAGTTTGATTTTTATTATTTAGTTTAATGTAGTTTGTATTTTATTATTAAAGTTTGTTGGTTTATTAAATTTAGAAAAAAATAAAAAAAATTAAAGGGTTTCGAAGCCCCCTCACCATAGAGGGGCATCTTTGGGGTGGGGCTTTGAAGCCCCCAGTGCCCACGTGGCGCTGACGTGGCACTGGGGAGGGGCTTTGAAGCCCCTCACCATAGAGGAAAGTCTTATTAGACCTATCGCTCTGGGGCTCCGTTGGCTTAGCTGGCGGGCGCCCTTTGGCGCGGAACACCACCGAGGGGCGCCCTTGGTGGTGAGGCGCGGTTGTGCCGGTGATTGCAACGGCCGGCGTGGTGTTGGTGGGCCCCCTCCTCTTCAACGACTACCAAAAACGAATATATATATATTTATATATATATATGGTAGGGTTAATGTAAAAAAAAAATATTTTTATGAGAAGAATAAGAATAGATCTAGGCCATTGGATCTATGATCTAGTGGTTGAGATTGGTAGTTTCTAAATTATTGTATTGTTTCATATTTACATTGTATAGTATCATATTTAGGTGGTTTTTTTATTTTAAAGTTCTTCTCACACTTCTCATAAAATACTTGTTTTTTATTTAAACTCTTTCCTATATATATATATATATATCCCAACTGTTTGAATCAAAATCAAACCTGATTAAACTATAAGAGTTGTGATGTGAAGGATTTTACCGGAGAATTGGTAACGGAATCGAGAGAGAATTGAATGTATTCCGATTGATTGAAGGCGGATATTAGAATTTGTAGTTTGAGTAATTTAGGGTTTGTGTGTGTGTCTGTGTGTTAATTTGGGGAAGAAGGTTTTAAAAATTACAAAGTTAAAAAGAAATGGGCTATAGGGCTTATTCGTTTTAGTTGGCGAAAGAAATGGGCTACAAAGTTAACTTGATAGTTGATGTTACTACAAAAATATAAAAACCGTTAGTTTTTGTTCGGTTTTACGATATCGTTAGTTCGGTTTTACAAAAATATAAAACCAAACCGTCAGTTTTTGTTTCGGTTAAATTTTTTCGGTTTTGAGTTTTCGGATTTTTGGTTTCGGATATGTTTTTTCCGGTTTTTTGCACACCCATAGGGCTTATTCGGTTTAATTTAGCTGCTCAAGTTGTTTGGTGTGGCTTGGTTTCTAGTTCACTTAGTTTGTATTTTATTATTATTATTATTGTATTTAATAAATTTGTTGGTTTATTAAATTTAAAAATAAATAAATTGGAGGGCTTCGAAGCCCCCGCACCATAGAGAGACATCTTTGGGGTGGGGCTTTGAAGCCCCCAGTGCCCACGTGGTGCTGACGTGGCACTGAGAAGGGGCTCCGAAGCCCCTCACCATAGAGGATGGCCTTAATTAGTATATCTAACTGGAACACCCTTCATGGAACCTTTTAGCATCGTGTGTCGAACATGTAAGGATATCCCTTGACGGGTATCCTTCTTAATACGCAAGGGTACATGAGATTGTATAACTATTATGGGCTGTCACGAAACCTTTTGTAAGACAGGTTTGAAACTAAAGTGCTTCTTCTTCTTCTTCTTCTTCTTCTTCTTCTTCTTCTTCTTCTTCTTCTTTAAATATATCGTGTTTTAGTATGAAACCTAAAAGTAACTACTGTAAGTTAAAGAAATAAGTAGGTGTTACCAAAGAGATTGAGAGGTGTATTTTGGAAAAAGTGACAATCATAGATTATCAACGCTAAAATATGAATATCACATCAGTCACCATTAATATTTATAGATTTGATATAATCACCAATACAACCGCTTTATAAACTTATAAACATGATTCAATTTTAAACACTTTCCTAGTCAAAGTAATTTTGATGTCATGTTTGGTCTAAAGAAATAATGCATAAATGAGACGGGACCAAACTTAGTGAAATGTCTAGTTTCTCATGGATAAATCTACTCCTAGGTTAAAAACACCGCAGTCTCCAAAATTCAATAAATTGCAAGGGGAAAAAAAAGAATTAGCCTTTAGTAAAAGAGTTTTATTTATTGGGTTTTACCAATTAAATTTAAATGATCTTTTTTTTTTCTTTTTCTTTTTTGAACGACGCTTATATATGAGATTATTGGGTTATGATATTGGTTGTGAAAAATTGATATATTATTTTTTTAATATAAAAATAGTCATAAATGAATTGGGTAATTAGGTTTTAACTTGCCTAGATCGAGATCCTAGGATAGAAGATCTCAATGTGACCTCTTCGTTATCATAACAATGCCGCTTTCCACTCTTTTCTCGGGTGGAGATTATTTTAACGCAGCAGGCCCCACGAGTAGTTGAACTAGTGAGAGGTTATCAATGAAGGAATCAAAGATTGCGCAAGACCCTTAAGAATACATTTTCTTTTTCAAAAAACGATATATTTTCGAACTTTCTTTTGAAAAATTTTAGTACTACCAGGATGACCGAGCCACAATACAAGCTACAAATGCAAGAGTGTTTTGGATATAAGATTAAAAATATTGGGAAATATAAAATTAGATTTCCTGTGAGTTCGTTAAAAAGTAAATTAAGCAGGGCTAGCTTTTGAGGGGGTTAAACTTTAAAGTGGGTTATATTGGCTGACCACTCCTCCTTTTTGCACTCCCCCCCTGCAAATTTTTGAATCGCGATATGCATCCATTTACCTTTTTACTCTGTCAAAATGTTTCTTAAGATTATTACACACTTTCCCTAAAGAAAACTCTTTTCTAAAAACAAAGAAATGCTGGTTTTTTTCGATTGTATTTAAGCATTGTGGGTACATTCATAGGCTTGCCATATATACTCAAAACGTAAGCTTCTCTTATTATTCACATGAGATGTTATAGTGGTTAAGTGGTGTGTTCGGATCAAAAAGTTAAGATTCAAATTTAATCTAAATTATATTAATAAAAGAAAATAATGAGGATGATGTGGCAATCCTACATTCATTCTAGGCTTAATTTCTCTTCTTATTTATCCTACATATCCATAGGTTATGGAGCAAAACCATATTGACAAATGAGTTATAATTTCCTTTATAATTCTCTAATTTATCATCTCATTCATCTTAACTATTCATTAATCATAGGCCAAAATAATTTTGACAAATGGGTTATAATTGCATTTCCAATTCTTTAATTTCTCATCTTATTTATCCTATATATCCATGGCTCATGAGACAAAACAGTATTGAGAAATGGGTTATAATTTCTCTTTTAATTTTCTAATCTCTCATCTCATTTATCATAGTTATCATTGGTCAAAACAATTTTTGCAAATGTTGTATATAAAAAATCAAATTTGTAAATTTGTGATTTTAGACTTATTATTGTTTATACCTTATATTTTATCTTCTTTTTACCTATAATTCTGTTCATTTCTTTTAGATAATGGATCTTTTTATTTTTATTATTTAACAAATCTCGTGTAATACACGGGTTCAAAAGCTAGTATTGTAATACATATATAAAGGAAATTATAATTTGAAAACTCGTTGAATTTTGGATGTAACAATTTTTTTTTTCAAATTATAGAAAATATGGAAACGAAAGATAGAAAAGTGTAAAAAAAAGTTAAGATTCAAATCTTATAATACATATATAGGGGAAATGATAATGGTGTCTTATTAAAAATGCCTAAAATTATAAAAATAGATACATAAAATCACAATGCAACTTACAAATAATATAAATCTATAAATATATTGTGTAGTGAAGGAATTATTATTTAGAAATACTGACCCAGAAGAGAGGTGGCCATCATCTATGGAACAGGTAAAGACAGTGGCTAGGAAGGGGACATGCTTGAATTGTTTAGGAAATAACATAATTGATATGAGAAATTTGCATGATTGAGCAAACCCCATGTGAGATCTAACCTTGTCTAAGTTGATTCTTGCAAACACAAAGTAGATACAAACAATTAATGTGATAAAGATTATATTTTATATTATTGTTATGAGTTATGTATTTACTTTTATAGTATTTTTGTTTAATCTAATAGTTGATTTAAGATTTGGGATATAGTAATATATTTTAACATAAATACCAAATCATTCAACTTTATTGATTAATGATGTTTAATCACCAAATATTTATAAACTTAAAGTATGGTACATATATTATCATACGCTATTTGACGTTAAAAAGAAAAAAAAATAGTTTTTTAAGCCTTCAGGCTGTATAAGACCGAGTGTAATAGATCAACGACAAAAGTGGCATCACCAACCACGTTGGCGTCACATCGGAGCAACAATCCACGTTCTCATCGCACGACCCCTCTTTGCCCCTCCCGATGCTACTGTGCTTGTGCCCCCTTCTGCCTAGTGTTTACTGCCCATTCACACCCCACAGTGTCACCACCAGTACACGTCAAGGCCACTTGGTGCTTTGGCGCCCTCTTCCTTTTTCCAACTATATTGGTCTAACTGAGAGCCAAGGGGCACCAACCACATAAACATTAATGGGCACTAACATAAGTACACGACAGCTAAGGGGGTGTTTGTTTTTTCTTCAAACATCTTCAAGGGAGCTAATGTCTGCAGGCGCGCAGACATTACCCTTGAAGACTGTTTGTTTTTTTTCTTAAAACAGATCTGAAGTTATCTTCTTTCATCTTAAAAGAAAAGCAAGGAAATCTTGCTTAAAACATCTTCACAAAAAAACCCTACTCTTCTCCCTTTGCAGCCACCCTCTCATCCACTGCTCCTACCACCGTCCGCCAACACCACCACCCACCGTACGCCGCCACCACCACCCCCGTACCCCGCCGCCACCGTCCACCACCATCCACCGCCACCACCACCACCACCGTCCACCACCCACCATCCATCACCACCACCGTCCACCACCCACCATCCATCACCACCACCGTCCGCCACCACCACCACCATCCATCACCGCCACCACCACCATCCATCACCCACCACCACCACCATCCATCACCGCCACCACCACCACCATCCATCACCGCCACCACCACCGTCCACCACCCACCATCCATCACCACCACCGTCCACCACCCACCATCCATCACCACCACCGTCCGCCACCACCACCACCATCCATCACCACCACCGTCCACCACCCACCATCCATCACCACCACCATCCATCACCACCACCACCATCCATCACCGCCACCACCACCATCCATCACCCACCACCACCACCATCCATCACCACCACCGTCCACCACCAACCAAAACCATCCATCACCACCACCCATTGTCCACCACCACCATCCACCGCCACTACCCACCGTCCGCCGCCACTACCACCATCCACCACCACCACCTTCCACCACCCACCAAAACCAAATCGGCATGGCAAGCAAAGACTAAAAACTAGATGTAACTTGAATAAATGACTTCTATCTTGTGAGATAAGTTTGACAGTTATGCAGACAGTATCAGCTTATAAAAACAAACAGTCTTATATTTTCAGCTTGCAGATCTTCAGACCACATCTTCAGTTGCAGACATGAAAACAGATGAAATCAGCTTGCAGACAGTTTATGTCTGCAAAAACAAACAGCACCTAAAGCGGACCGCCAATAGGGTATTCATCAAAGCTTTTATGGGTGAAGATGAATTTAAAGGGGGTCCACTACCTTCCACCAATAAGATGCACACATATTAATTTTATTTACATATTTTTCTTTAATTTAATTTATTGGTTAAAATCACTCTACTCGTGTGAAAGAGTGGTTAAGTTAACGTCCTATCAACTACGTGATAGTAACGCTTCACTTTAACCCACATTTATGTTAAAATCACTATACGTAGTCTCATATAAATGATTCACATGAAGCGGCAAAATTAAGTGTTTTTTTTTGTTAAAAGTAAAAAGTTACATTAAAAACTATAACAAGTTATAACTAGTTGGCAGGGGCGTAGCTAGCCTTAGGGGAATGGGTTCGGCCGAACCCGTACAAAATTTTGTTTTAGTGTTATATATTATTGTATTTTGACATCGAACCCGTAGAGATTTCAACATCGAACCCGTAGAAAACCCAAATCTAAGTGGTAAACAATCGGTCTTTTGTCCCTCAAAAATTTTCGAACCCGTAGGAAAAAATTTCTGGCTACGCCACTGCTAGTTGGTGAAGTCAAACTCAAATATTTGTTAAATATATAACAAAAATCGTTTTATACACAAAGGCAATAGCAAGAAACATAAATACACTTAACCTTTTTACATACATTCAATTAGTTACCTATTTGAACTTGTTTAACTTGATTGTATTTACAATTTGTTGAAATGACAGTAGCTACCATGTTAGTCATCATGAGATGGCACATACAAAAAAATGTTTAAACGAAAAAAAAGAGTAAAATAAATCAATTTTCAAAGTTCAAAATTTCCAAAATGGTGATATATTCATGAATTCCATGGTCACAATATATCCAAATACGGGCAGACATTTAAGCCATTGAAAGAGACCAATCAACACATTATTTCCATCAATGTCTTGTAACCATCTATGGTGGTGTCACACCTTGGGCCTGCTTGCCTTGGCCCACATTCAAGGCCATTTTAAAACGTTTTGACACTGATTGTACTCTATTTTCTTTTTCTTTTTCTTATTATGATAACATTGGCTTACTGACATCACCTATTCTACCCTATATTTGACTAAAGTTCATATTTTTCAAATTTGATATCTTATTTTAAAATCTCATTCTCAGTTTTTATCTAACTCTTTAAACATTTATTTTATTATTTCTTTTTATTTCTATACACTTGTATAATTTGATAAAGAATGAATAGTAGCTTTTTATATATAAAAATTTACTGTAACAATTTTTATTTATTTATTTTATAATTCAGGTTAGTATATAAAGATGGTGGATGGGATGTAATGTATTTTTATATTTTTTAAAAATTTTGAAGACAGTAGAGCGACAGTGGAGGTAATGTTAATGTTGTTACATAAGCACACACCCCTCCCTCTCTCTTCTACGTAAGTGAAAATTACACCAAAACAAGATATCTATCATAAATTAAAGTTGCAATAAAGAAATGAAACACCGCCCTCACCTATATCAATACCAGCCAACTTGTTTTTTAAATTTTAAAACTGTAGTCTGTGTTAATTAACATGTTTTATATATAGATTATAAAACTAATGATTATTATAATCATATAAAATTATAAATAGATCAATTAATTTCAAACCACTTATGTAAGTTTGACCAACTTTTTGTGGGCAAGGTAACAATTTTCAACACTTGACATGTCATCCCTCCCACTCACACACCTTCGGCTTTGTTAGTATATTTTGAGTGTAGCTCAATTTCCTAGCGGGCCCATTCGTGGCCCATGTATATTAAATAATTGGCAAACTGGCATAGAAGTAGTATAAGATTACAACCAATTGATGTAAAATTATGACAAAAATAGATAATTCTATAAAGAGACGGCCTTAAATAACTTTACTTTGTAATTTTGTAGGTGTTGTAGACCTTTTGGAACTTTTCGGTTTGTTGGAATGCTTAGTTGTTCAATTCAATATTCATATAAAACAAAAAATAAATAAATTATATAAATATAAGAAACTAGCTTCAGACGAGTAATGATTAAACAATAATATACAAATTAACAATTATAAGTGGTAATAAATGGTTACAGAGACTTAGTTGGTTTTAATTGTGGGGATTAAAATGGGAGAGACAGATAGCTTCAAAGAAACCGTATATTATATGAGAAATTGATGAAACAATAATATATGAATTAATAATATAAATGATAATGAATGATTTTAGAGTTTAGTTGGTTTTAAATTGTGAGGATTAATATGGGAGTGAGAAGTGACAAAACTTATAGGTTTTATTAGAGAGTATGGATATGGAATTGTAAACGTGGTTAGATCAAATTACTGAATATGCATTCATTTTTTCAAGAATTGCAAATTGGATTGTGTCGAAGCACGAAATGGAAGCTGACCTGACCCATGACGGAGCTTCCACGGATTTCGAGATGAATGAACCGCATCCTGGTCTGCTGATCCTCTCCTCCGGCTGCTCGCGATCTGCAGTGGCGTTTTGGGGGTGTGGAGGTGACCGCTAAGATGATCTTGAAGATCTCTTGTTCACAGACACAAAAACTGGTGGTGGCACCTACTGAGCATGACCCCATGATAAGGAGGTGAAGACCTCCTTATATAGAGTCTCATGGCCACCATCATGATACCCTAATGGGCCTAGCCCAATTAGGGCTACCTCCACAAACCTCCTCAGCCCAATAACAAATGTATTAGCCCATATAATAAAACAAACCAAATATAATAAATTTAGGATTGTAAACCGGGTTTAATACCATACCCCTACAAGCCCCCCCAAGTCCAGCGTTGCTCCTGGGCGCGCAAGCGCTTAGGTGGAGCGTTGGACTTTATAAGGTGTTAGGGCGGTTTTTTCCCTTTTATTCGGCCTTATCTTTATTGTCTTGAGTCTGGGAGATTTTCTCCATGATGGTGACGCGTTGTGATCCTTAAGATAATGGTGGTGTCGAGTTATAAGGATAATAAAGCTTGCGCGCGAGAGGCGTCTTACGAGCTGTGAAATAAAGCCTGCGCGCGAGAGGCGTCTTACAAGCTGGGTAATAAAGCCTGCGCGCGAGAGGCGACTTACAAGCTGAGCAATGAAGCCTGCGCGCGAGTGGCGTCTTACGAGATGAGAATAATAAAGCCTGCGCGCGAGAGGCGTCTTACGAGCTGAAAATAATAAAGCCTGCGCGCGAGAGGCGTCTTACGAGCTGAAAATAATAAAGCCTGCGCGCGAGAGGCGTCTTACGAGCTGAAAATAATAAAGCCTGCGCGCGAGAGGCGTCTTACGAGCTGAAAATAATAAAGCCTACGCGCGAGAGGCGTCTTACGAGCTAAGAGTAATAACTGAGCTGGCGCGTGAGGCGACTTACGAGCTGTGAAATAAAGCCTGCGCGCGAGAGGCGTCTTACAAGCTGAGCAATGAAGCCTGCGCGCGAGTGGCGTCTTACGAGATGAGAATAATAAAGCCTGCGCGCGAGAGGCGTCTTACGAGCTAAAAATAATAAAGCCTGCGCGCGAGAGGCGTCTTACGAGCTGAAAATAATAAAGCCTGCGCGCGAGAGGCGTCTTACGAGCTGAAAATAATAAAGCCTGCGCGCGAGAGGCGTCTTACGAGCTGAAAATAATAAAGCCTGCGCGCGAGAGGCGTCTTACGAGCTAAGAGTAATAACTGAGCTGGCGCGTGAGGCGACTTACGAGCTGTAATAATAATTGAGCTGGCGCGTGAGGCGACTTACAAGCTGTAATAATAAAAGTAGCCTGCGCGCGAAGCGTCTTACGGCTGTAATAATAATGTAAACCTGCGCGCGGGGCGTCTTACGGGCTGTAATAATAATGGAAACCTGCGCGCGGGGCGTCTTACGGGCTGTTAATAATAATAGTAGCCTGCGCGCGAAGCGTCTTACGGGCTGTAATAATAATGGAAACCTGCGCGCGGGGCGTCTTACGGGCTGTTAATAATAATAGTAGCCTGGGCGCGAAGCGTGTCACGGGCTGTAATAATAATGTAAACCTACGCGCGGGGCGTCTTACGGGCTGTAATAATAATGGAAACCTGCGCGCGGGGCGTCTTACGGGCAATGGAAGTAATGATAATAAAAGCTGGCGCGTGGCCGACGGGTTTATGAGGATTCCCAACCTTCAAGTATGGCGGGGAGCCGTATGGGAAATTGAGGATTCCCAACCTTTAAGTATGGCGCGGAGCCGTATGGGAAATTGTGAGGATTCCCAGCCTATGGCGCGGAGCCGTATGGGATATTATGAGGGTCCCCAACCCTTAAGTTTGGCGCGTAGCCATACGAGATATTATGAGGATTCCCAACCTTTAAGTTTGAGCTAAAGCTCATATTTTTGGGCTAAGGCCCTGACGTTTTAGAGTTAAGACTCGTCAACGCGTTTGAGCTTGGAGCTCACGCATGTATGTTTTACTTCGCTTTTTTTTTAATTTGATGTCAATATAATGTTGTCATATTGCTCAAATTAGTAAAAGGAAGTGCGAAACATGTATGCGAAAACTTGTATGCGGTGGCGCGAATGCAAAACTGCTGTGGCGAAGTGATCGCCGGGAGCGCGCATGCGGAACCCGAAGTTGATACGCGGTGGGACGCGTAATCTAAAGATTTTGAATGCGTTAGCATCTGTGATGTGTGAGCATGCGTTACGCGTGAGCATGCGATATGCGTGAGCGTACTTGATGCTTGAGCATGCTTGATGCTTGAGCATGCTTGCTGCTTGAGCATGCTTATTGCTTGAGCATGCTTGATGCTTGAGCATGCTTGCTGCTTGAGCATGCTTGATGCTTTGGCATGCTTATTGCTTGAGCATGCTTGATGCTTGAGCATGCTTGCTGCTTGAGCATGCTTATTGCTTGGGCATGTTTATTGCTTGAGCATGCTTGATGCTTGAGCATGCTTGCTGCTTGATGCTTGAGCATGCTTGCTGCTTGAGCATGCTTATTGCTTGAGCATGCTCTGCCTTCATGTCTGGGCGCGCGCGCGACCCGCTGAGGCGCAGAGTAATTGCCTGGGCGCGCGCGCGACCCCGCTGTGGCGCAGAGTAATCGCCTGGGCGCGCGCGCGCGCTGTGGCGCAGAGTAATCGCCTGGGCGCGCGCGCGCTGTGGCGCAGAGTAATCGCCTGGGTCGCGCGCGCGACCCCGCTGTGGCGCAGAGTAATCGCCTGGGCGCGCGCGCGCGCTGTGGCGCAGAGTAATCGCCTGGGCGCGCGCGCGACCCGCTGAGGCGCAGAGTAATTGACTGGGCGCGCGCGCGCGACCCGCTGAGGCGCAGAGTAATTGCCTGGGCGCGCGCAGCGACCCGCTGTGTCGCAGAGTAATCGCCTGGGCGCGCGCGCGACCCGCTGTGTCGCAGAGTAATCGCCTGGGCGCGCGCGCGACCCGCTGTGTCGCAGAGTAATCGCCTGGGCGCTGCGCGCGACCCGCTGTGTCGCAGAGTAATCGCCTGGGCGCGCGCGCGACCCGCTGTGGCGCAGAGTAATCGCCTGGGCGCGCGCGCGCGACCGGCTGAGGCGCAGAGTAATCGCCTGTGCGCGCGCGCGCGACCCGCTGAGGCGCAGAGTAATCGCCTGGGCGCGCGCGCGACCCAAAGGTTTTGAATATCCACATCAGGTAGGTTTTATGTAAAACCAACAGATCTGATAGGGTTTATAAACCTATGAATATGAGGTGTGGCTGCTGCTCGGACGAACCCAGATCTGAAAACCCAGATCTGAGGGTTTTCCCCAAAAGCTCGTTGTTTTCTTCCTGTTTCTTCCAGATCTGGAAGTATTTTCCAGATCTGAAAACACAGATCTAAGGATTTCCCCCAAAAGCTTGGTGGTTTCCTCCTGCATCTTCCAGATCTGGAAGTATTTTCCAGATCTGAAAACATAGATCTAAGGGTTTCCCCCAAAAGCTTGGTGGTTCTTCCTGAGATTTTGATGAACGGATCGGAGGGCCGAGAAGAGAGGCCAGTGTGGTTCATTGCCGTCCCACGGATGGCGCCAATGTCGAAGCACGAAATGGAATCTGACCTGACCCATGACGGAGCTTCCACGGATTTCGAGATGAATGAACCGCATCCTGGTCTGCTGATCCTCTCCTCCGGCTGCTCGCGATCTGCAGTGGCGTTTTGGGGGTGTGGAGGTGACCGCTAAGATGATCTTGAAGATCTCTTGTTCACAGACACAAAAACTGGTGGTGGCACCTACTGAGCATGACCCCATGATAAGGAGGTGAAGACCTCCTTATATAGAGTCTCATGGCCACCATCATGATACCCTAATGGGCCTAGCCCAATTAGGGCTACCTCCACAAACCTCCTCAGCCCAATAACAATGTATTAGCCCATATAATAAAACAAACCAAATATAATAAATTTAGGATTGTAAACCGGGTTTAATACCATACACCTACAGATTGTTTCAATGTTTTTCAAACCTTGGCATGTTTAACAACATCATAAATGTATGTTAAACTACTCTAACATGTTGTAGGAGACTAATAAAAGATTTAAACAAAAACACATTTTTATTAATATGAATTACAATACAAAAAATGAAACAAAGCATACAATTCTTTTGGAATTAAACTACTACAGCTGTAAGATCAAAAAAGAAAGGAAAGGAAAAAAGTAAAACTAAAAAAATGGTTGAAGATTCGTGTTTAACACAGTTCTTTAAAATAGACTGTGGGTCTCCTAAGAGAATTCGCCTGTTTCACAAGGCATAATAGTCGTCGCAGTGTATACAACCAAGAAGAACACGGGCACCTGAATTGGAACTCAAAACTCCACGAAAGGAAGTACTTTGGAGAAACTCTTTCAAAGTGAACGTTTTATGGTGTAACTTTTGGGCTGGTGTATTTGTAAGCAAGACTCTCTTTGCTTTTATAGTGAACAAGATGCTTTTAGAGTTGTCTTAAGAATTATAAAATAAATTGCATTGAAAGGATGGATATTGGATGTTAGTATCAATCAATTTTGGCTTTAATTTTAATCAATTTGAAGGGCCAACCTGACTGTTTAATTGAAGAAATTGGCACTTCAATGAATTTATTGGTAAGAATTGGCAGAGGTGTGAAAAAAATGAAAACCAAAAAAACCTAAAAACCGAACCTTATCCATAACCGTAAAACCAAAGGAATTGTGAATTTGGTTCTTAACCGTATCCGAATTTGTCAATTATGTTTTCAATTTGGTTATCGATTCTACAAATATGGCTTATTTGGATAACCAAACTGAATCAATTGAGCTGAATAAACCGGATTAATCAGATAATCAAACCAAATAAATCGGTTTGCTTGGTTGATTTCGGTTCAGTTAGACACATTCTAATTTGGATAGGTTTGATCTCGGTTAGGGTGAAAATATTCAAAACCGACCAAATTGAATAAACCGATTACCAAACCGATGAACACCCCTAATGATGGGCTAAGCTGGATTTAATGGTTGAAAAACTCACATAACTGAAAGTTAATCGGACATTCGATTCGTCAAAATTGGTATCTTAGCTACCAATGATCACGAATAGCTTTATCACATATTGATAAGTTGAAAACTGGACATAGGTTTACAAACCGGACAAAATATGTTTTATAAGTTTTAAGAAATCAAAGAAAGATTTGGAAAAGTATATTTTATATTTTAACTAAGCCAACTTGCTGGTAATATGATAAAAAAATTTTGTAATTAAGTACTAATATGATAAAAAGTTTTGCTCCTAAAAATAATCAATTTTGATTATTGTAATAATTGCATGAAACATCAAGTAACTAAGTACTAGATAAACTGATAAAAGTTTTCTAAGCATTATGTTGAGAGATAATAGTAACTAAGTAACCTGTAGCCTTAGTTATTAAGTGTTAAAGAAATTGATTGTTCATTAAATAAACACAATGTTAGAGCATTCTCATCCCATTCCCTATAATTATGTGAAGGAAGTTTGCAAATTATATGGTGAGGTTGTGAGTGATTGTGAGTGTAAATTATAGGGTGGAGAGAAAAGTGTAGTGATTTTTTGTAAATTTAGGGAAACATTTTCCTCTATTTATTTTTTAATATTTGTTGGATTGGTTGTGATTAGAGGATAGAGAAATTTGTAATGATAAAGGTATAAAAATTTTTATTTAATTGAACAGTAGATAGAAATGTAATGTTTTTTAGTGGTAATTATAGAGATAGGGATGGAGAACGGGTTAAGAATGCTCTTTTAGAGCATTCCCATTCCATCCACCATCTCTATCTTTATAATTTAACAAAAAAACACAATTTTCTCTAATATTCTTCTAAAAACCTCCGACATCCTATTCTCTATATTTATCTCTATATAATTTTATTATTAATTATTTCTCTTTCTTCCACATACAATCACAACTACTAACTATTTTGTCTTATTACATTAACAATAAACAACCAAAATTGAAATATCCATTTAGATAACACAAGATAGCATAATATAAATGGCCACCCATAGAAACTCAAATCTACCTATATAATAAAAGAGTGGATTTTCAACAACCGTTTTTTCCTACTTTTCATTAAATCAATTTAAATTGTCACATGGCATTTTGACATTTTTTTTTATTTTTCTTCATTAAAATACTTTACATCAAATCTCTTTAAATTGTCACATGACATTTTGGCATTTTTTTTATTTTTTTCTTTTCATTAAAATATTTATCATCAAATCTCTTTAAACCGTCACATGGTATTTTGCCATTTTTTTTATTTTTCCTTTTCATTAAATTAAAATTCAATTCACATACAGCGGGTTATGTAAACAATCTGTGACAATCGTCAATTTCAGGTTAACTCCGTTAACTCAACTCCGTCAATTCAAACTTTAGATCACTGAATCTATAACGCACACCTCATTACATTTAAACTAGGTTTTAAATGACGCTTGACACTTACTACATGTGTAGTCTTTCGGGAATTGCACCGAAACGCAAACGAGTTGACGCAAACGATTGGTGAATAAACGAGAAACGTCAAAACAATAATTATGTGATAATTATGTGTTAGGATTATGTGTTATGTGATAACATGTTATATAATGTTAACTCAATGTGCAAAACTAAGTTAATTAAGCTAGAGATGTAACATTTGGAAGTTTAGGGACTAAAGTGTAACATGTTATTATTATATAATATTATCAAACCCTAGCTCCCTCTCGCACTTCTCCTAAACCCGACGGCAACTCTAGACCCCCCTTGCGATCCGGCCTCATATACACACATACAATCAATTATTCAAGCTTTTGATTGGAGATTAAGGTGCTAGGAAGGTATAAACGACTATCCCTTGCATCCTTTATACTTAATTTCGATTTTTAATGGGTTAATTGAAAACCCTAGGGGCCGATTTTTGTATGTATGGTGTTCATATGATTGTTGTTGATTTGATGATGTATTGATGATGATTTGATAACTAGTTTTGATATTATTGCATGTTAATTGTTGTGTCTTTGAGTTTGAGATCAAATAAAACCCTAACTATGTATGTATCGTGTAATTGATATGCATGGATAGTAGTTATGGTATCTAGAATGTTATATGAATGATTTGTGGTCCATAGATAGTTAAATTGTTGA
>NW_027504018.1:0-38879 GCF_021521415.1 Bidens hawaiensis | reverse complement strand
ACAGTACAAGAGCATGCTGCTCGCCATACTGTTGTCAATAAGCTGTCGTATCTTTGGTCAGATCTTTTGCCCATACCTCGTCAGGTACAGTACAGAAGATCTTCCCGTATCGTACCGACTGGCTTAGTTGGGCGGGAGTATTCCCCCACCCGCCTTTGTGCGGGATTGTTCCCGGCTTTGCTCATTCCTTCAGGTGACAACTAAATGAGAGCTAAGTGCCTTGTGCGTGTAGCCTTGCTGCGCGGGTGGCCTTCCCTGATGGCTTGTATCCGCAGCTGCGGGAACAGGCAGAGTACTTCACCATTGGGAGGCTTTTCCTGCGGGAACAGCTTACGTACTGCGCGTAAGGACGTCACGTCTCTGAGCATGGTGGGTCCTGCGTATCCAGTTGGTTTCTGCGCAGACGTCTCTTTTGAAGGTGAGTCTTGCGGGTCCAACTGGGCTCTGCTGGGACCTACCTCTTCAAGTCCCCCCAGTCCAATGTTCTTCTCATGAATGTTTAATAAAGTGAGGTGAACTTTTGGACTTAAGCAAAGGGTTTTTTAAGATTTTCCATGGGGATTCTTCCCGCGGAAGTCCTTGTCACTTGCAGAAATTCCCGACTTTCCTGCTTGATCTTTGGGTATGATGCGGGTAGGTCTGTAACCTCCTCGCAAGTCAGGAGCGTTGAGTCCCACTTGTGTGGATTCTCCATGAGGTTTTGGTAGTTTTGAACATAGTGATCAATTATGTTAAAACCACCAATTCCATCCTGGAGCTTCAAACAATGTAGTTCTCGACGTTCCCGCTATGCGGGGATGTTATTTCTGTTTCCGCAAGCATTGCCCAGAAGATCCTTCTTGGTTTCAATTCCCTGCGGAGCGCTAGGTATGTGAAGGGGTTTTGCCTTGACACTGTACCCGCGCTCGTCTTACGGTTACTTTACTTCCAAGGTATTCCTGGCGTCAATTCCCTGCGGGTGCTAGGTATGTGAAGGGTTTTGCCTTAACACTGTACCCGCACCCGTCTTATGGTTACTTGGTTGCCAAGGTATTCCTGGCGTCAATTCCCTGCGGGTGCTAGGTATGTGAAGGGTTTTGCCTTAACACTGTACCCGCACCCGTCTTATAGTTACTTGGTTGCCGAGGTAAGGGGTATTTTCCCGCTTACTTTTGAATCTTTTTGAATTTTTTTTGTTTTTTTTTTTTTGAAATTCGAAGAGTTGGTGAAAGGATAAGAACAGTCCAAACCTCTGAAACGTCGTGCGACGGTTTCTTCTGACTGTGTCAGGACGTGCAGGAAGTTATGGTGACGTGACAGTACATGGTCATTCCAGACGCTTTTTCAGGCGCGTGGGCGCGATTTTTCGGGCGCGTGGCCGCGAAATTAATGGTACGCGTCCTTTCAACAGCTGTTGCCAGCTTGCTTTTTGCCACGTGTCATAGTTTCATTGCACCTTCGATTTCTCTCTCTTCCGCATTAAATTCATCGCATTAATTGCGATTAGTATATAAAGGGGGAGAGGGTTCTTTGTAATCCACACTTTCACTTTTCTCTTCATCTTCAAAACATTTCCGGCGAATACTCAACTTTTCAGTCGAGCATTCTCTCGAAATCGTTTTCTTCTTTCATCTGCAAGATGTCTTCTGCTTACGATCTTGAGGGTACAGCCCAGGAGGCTGGGGTGCACGCCGATGACAATAGTACTGCTGGCGAGTGCCAGTGTGCTCTGCCTGTCGATCTATATCAGTACATCGTCAGGAAGTTCATGCTCGAGTCTCTCGAGCCTGAGTTTCCTGAACCCCATCAGACGGTGTATGATGCCCCCAGAGGCAAGATCGGGGTATATGCTGCATTCTTTGTCTATGGGAATCTTAGGTTCCATTGACAAAGTTTGTGTACCGTGTCCTGGAGAGGCACGGTGTGCACCTGACCGAGGTGCACCCGATGGCGATCGCGAAGATTCGCCACTTCGAGTGGGTGTGCCGGATTCTGGGCATTGAGCCCTTTGTCGACCGCCTGATGACCTTCTACACTTGGAGGTGCATCCAGGGGTGGTATACCCTGATAACCCGGATTAAGGGTTTGAAGATTTGCGCAACAGAGCGCAGTCTTCGCTCGTGGAAGCGGGAGTTCTTCTACATCTCCGCTCGCGCCATCCCCCTTGCCATGAAATTTAAGAACGGGCAAGCTCTCCCCAGCCTTCACGCCTCCAACTACCAGGAGGCGGAATGGTTCTCGAAGATATCCCGGGTCCAATCTCCGGTTTACCGGTTTGCGGAGTCCGGGATGGTGATGCTCGGGATGAGCCGGGTGTGGAAGGATGCGGATGCGCGAAAGATCCCGATCGTCCTCGAATACGGTTTGAACTCTGTTCCTTACGGTATGCTCTGTTTCTTTTTGTTGATTTAGAATCTCTTCTAACTTCTTTCCTGTTTATTTCAGAGGGGAACGACTTGCAGTCGCTCCTGAATCCGCGGGAGGCTGACAGTCCCGCTCGGATGGGTACTCGCGCTCTAGACGAGAACGAGTTGCCCATCCTAGAACAAACGGCGGATCGGTTTGTGGAGGTCTACCCGCTAGGCCACGAGATCCTTAGCGCCAGGCGGCCAGGTAAGGCGTTATTCAACCCTCGACCCCTCAATGTTGAAACCTCTGCCGGAATTCCTCTAATCTTATGTTCTGATGAGGAATCCGCAGATGGTCCTCTGTTGGTGCGGAAGAAGAAGGCCGCCGGCGGGAAGGGGAAGGAGAAGGTGGCCTCCACTGCCGATCCGGTGCCTCGGTCTGACTCAGAGGCCGAGAGCGAGGAGGTGGCGGGGAACCCCGGTGGTGAGAAGACCACTGCTCCGGAGGCTGTGACGACTGTCACCTCCGGAGAGCCCGGATGACGACGGTGAGCGGCGCAAAGAGGCCGGCTCCATCGAGTTCATCCCCGTCTGTCCGCACTTTCAGGCTCAAGAAAACCCGTAAGTACAAACTTTATTTAACTTCATAGTTTTCCATCTTTAATACTTATCTTCTTTGTGCAGGCGTGGATGTTGACGCATTCCAGGGTGGAGCAGGGAAGAGTACCCCCCCGCCCATGACGGTAGGCTTGGTCAGCCTACCTGAGGCGACGACCCAGGAGGCCGCGCCTGCTTCCGCTGGTTCAGTTGCTCAATCCATTGAGCCAACTGTTCCAGCTGTGATGACATCAACTCCGGCCGTCAGTGCGATATTTACCGCATCTTTCACTGAGCCGGCGGTTACTTCTGCTGCGGATTCCGCAGCGGCGGGCCGCGGCGGCCTTCACCATGCCTCCTCCGTCATCGGCAACGACGGCCGATACTTCAGGTATGCATGGGGCTTCTCGCCAACCTCTGCCTCCTTCCCGTCTACCTGACCTCTTGGACGGATTTCCCTTGGGTTCAGGTGATGGGTTTGGCGGCTATCGGCCTGTTATTGACCCTACAGGTGCGTAGGGTTCTTTTGGCCTGTTTTTTTTTTTTTTTTTTTTATATATATCATCTTTTCCTAACTGCTTTTTTGTTTTTTGCAGTGTCGGATTCCAATGAAGTGTATGTTCCGCGACGGAACATCCGCCGAGGAACAACCCTTCGCACACCTGTGGAGTGCGTGGATTGGGCTCGTCACGCAGCTCCCAGTGGTGCATTGGGGGAAGCCATGGCTAGCTACCAAGAGGGTAGGCTAACCAATGAGCTTCGGGTTCTCCTGGCCCGGATGCAGCCGCGCGTCGAGCTGCTTTGTCGTGAAAACGACAAGTTAAAAGCAGCTCGCATTCAAGAAGTAGCTCAGGCGCGGGCTGTCCGGGAGGAGAATAGGAGGCTCTCCGCCGCGGCCGCGGAGAAGGAGAAGGCGCTCAAGGCCCTTGAAGTTGATGTTCAGGCCCGACTCGAGGCCCGTTCCAAGGCTGCCCAAGCTGTTAATGAACAGCTTCGGCTGGCTAAGGAAACTGCTAGGAACGCAACTGAAAGGGCCACCAAGGCTGAAGCTGTTGCTGAGCCTCTACGCGTGGAGAATGAGGAGCTTAAAGCCAAATTAGAGGCTCTCCAGCAGGCTCATGATGCCTTGGCGATGGAAGACGCCAAAAAGCTCCAAGAGATCCTGGACCAGAGGGGCGTGCTTGACCACACTGAGCGGAAGCTAAATGGCGTCGAAGAGGCTGCTGCAAAGGAAGTGTTGCTTGCCAACCTCAATAAAAGTGAAGCCGAACGCGCCTGTAACCAAGCTCAAGCCGCCCTACAAGAAGCTCTGGTTGCCAAGGAATGGCTTCTTCGAGAAGCGTTGTCTCAGGTATGTTTAGCTTCATGTCTTCACGCTTTTCTTTGTAAATAGAAAAGGTTTTGATACTTGTATATTTTCTCTTTTTGTAGGTTGTGCATCGGGTCTTCACGGAGACGTCTTATGACGATGCTATGAGCGCAGCCCTCAACGCTTCTCATGAGGATGGGGAAAAGGCCGGCTTCCTGCTTGGTCTAGGGTTCGTTGAGAAAGGCATCCCACCTTCCAACTTCCCTTTATTTGATGTAGATACTGAAGCTGTATACGACCAAGCAGTGAATGAGTATGCCGCCTTCCCGCATCCGGTGGTGGAGCAGGTGAACCAAGTTGCTGCTGCTGATGATGGGTTAGCTATCCTTAAAGCTTTCCTTGAACCGCCACGCTCTACTGATGGTGCTGGTCCAAGTGGAAGTGGCCCTGAAGCTTGATCCTGAAGATCCCTTCCCACTGCTAGGATAGATTTAGCTTGTATAGATTTATATTCTTGTAAGCGGGTAGTTACCCGGCCATTCTTGTAACGAATATTATGAAATATAAATCTTTGTGCGGGTAAGACCGCTATTTTCACTGGATTCCTTGCTTTATAAACGTTATATGACTTGCATACTTTAGTTTAAATTAGCAATTTTCCAAGTGTTTAGAATAAGTTAACCTTTGAACGTGGTAGATAATAGGTAGAAGTTTTGCTTCCTCTTTCGTGATTGTGCGGGTAGGACCGTCACTTGCACTTAGTAGGATGGCTAAACTTTACCTACATCTGACCTGCGTGGAGGTTTTCCTCATCTTTTTAGAAATTTCTAAGTGTTTAGGATAAGTTAACCTTTGAACGTGGTAGATAATAGGTTGAAGTTTTGCTTCCTCTTTCGTGATTGTACGGGTAGGACCGTCACTTGCACTTAGTAGGATGGCTAAACTTTACCTACATCTGACCTGCGTGTAGGTTTTCCTCATCCTTTTGTTAGAAATTCTGTTTTGAATAAGTTATCCGTTCGACGCGCGGTTGTTAATAGGTTAGTGTTCAGTTTCCTCTTATCATGATTCATGCGGATATACCGGCACTTTCATTTAGTGGGATGACTGAACTTTACCTTTAACTGACCTGCGTGAAGGTTTGCCGTTTTTTGGGTTTATGCGGGTTTTGCCGCCTTCCCCACGCAACGACTTTTCACGTAATTATGCGGTGAAAACCGGCATATCAGTGTTGAATAAATTAACCGTTCGACGCGCGGTTGTTAATAGGTTAGTGTTCAGTTTCCTCTATCATGATTCATGCGGATAGACCGGCACTTTCATTTAGTGGGATGACTAAACTTTACCTTTAACTGACCTGCGTGAAGGTTTGCCGTTTTTTGGGTTTATGCGGGTTTTGCCGCCTTCCCCACCACAACTTCTTTCACACCTATGTATGCGGTGAAGACCGGCATCAGTGTTGAAAGTAAAAAGTATAAATGTAAAAATTATCAGCGTCGATGTTCTAAGGAGAATCATTTCCATTAGAAGTGGCTCTGGGCCTTTTCTTTACAAATTTGGAATTGATCTACATGCAAACTGTGTAATTGAGCTCCCTTCCATGTTGTTGGGATGGGAGTGCCATCGAGCCGATATGCACCTGGTTCGGGATCTCGTTCTTTACGCAGCATGTAGTCTCCACATTGACGCTGCAATTTTATTCGTGTTTTCCCCAGCTGGGGTTCTACACGCATCAGCCTGCTCAGCGTTCATTGCGCCACGAGGTGCTGCGAGCGTCCCATCTTTGACAAATGCTTCGACCATGTCCTTTACGTCTATGCATTCTTCAGTGTTGTGGCCTTTTGTCCTGTGAAAGTCACAGTATTTGCTCCGATCAGCATTGTGACGATGTCGGATTATTGGAGCCTTTGGCCATGGGAGCTCCTCAGTGGCGAATATCTCGGTGACGCTTTTGGTGAGTGGCGTCCATCTGGAGTTCTGGTTTGACTGTACGTTATCCCTTCCGCCTAACCGATGTTGCAAGCCGGATGAGGTGTCAAAGTTTACCCTTGACTGCCAAATGCCTAGCTTCCGCTTTTTGTTTAATCGGGCGGTAAGGACGTTGTCTTCTCTTGTTTTCTGGGTGTAGAGATTTGTGCTCTGGGGGGAGATCTCTACCCAGTTGCTTCTCCGTTTCCGCAAAGCGTTTAGCTGCTGTCATGATGGCATCCCATGTGGATGGCATGCCATATTTACCCGTTAAGGTGCGGATGAGCTCTGGGTCGTTCGCGCCCTGGATGAAAGCAGCGAGAACAAGATCTTCGCTGATATTACCCAGACTTAGCTTCTTTGAGTTGAAGCGAGTGATGAAGTCTGGCAAAGATTCATCTTCCTCTCGAATGCATTTGAGGATTGTCCATTGTTCTTCGGTATACTTTCTTTGTTGGCTGAAGTGTTGGCTAAACTTCTGCTGGAAGTCTTCCCAATCGTAGATGTGGTGGACCGGTAGACGATCGAACCACGCTCTAGCTGCCCCAACAAGCGTCATTTGGAACATGTAACACCACGTAGGTTCCGTCCAGCTACTGACGGTTGCCCCCGCTATGAACCTGTTCAAATGATCGTCTGGATCAGATATACCATCGTAAGTGTCGATGTTTGACATCTGTTTGGCACTTTTCGGGACGATTGCTTCCGCAATATCCCTTGCAAATTTGGACGTTCCCGCCTTTGCAGCAGTTGGTGTAAATGTTTTCGAGAAGTCACGTGGATTTCCACCTGTGTTTTTTGGTTTGAAGGCTTCTTCAAAATGCCTTCTCGGTTGGGAATCCGTTTCCTTACGCTTCCCTTTCGCCCTATGGCGAGGTTTGCGTCACTATCGGATTCCTCCGAATCATTGTCCCAGTACTCTCCGAATTCGTCGGCCTGTTGGACGGAACGCAAGCGTTCGTCCAACTCAGCTTGGAATTCCTTTTGACGTGCCTCCGCCCAAGCTTTAACTTCATCGAGTGTTTGGCGGGGGAGCCTCGTTCGTTCTCTCTCTAACCGGGTATCGGTGAATCCCAGTGAGTGATTATTTACTGCACTTGCCCCAGCTTGGGTAACTGGGGTAGTGTTCGTAAAATTTACTGCACTTGCCCCGGCTTGGGTAACCGGGGTAGTGTTCGTAAAAACTGTGTAGTCGCCGGTATTCCCCCCAGTAGCTGGGGTTGTGGTTACCGGAGTTTCTTTAACCATCTTTCCAGAAGTTTGAAAAAACTGAAAAGAAATGAAGTTCTAGCTTTTATGCACGGATGGCGCCAATGAAGAAACACTAACCGGACCCCGAGCAGATTACGGATAACCTGGGGGTTAGATAGATGTTTCCCACGAGGGGTTAGACCCGGCAAAGATGGTTCTTCTGATAACCTGCAAAACAGACACCGTGAGCTCGTCACTGAGAAGGGGGGGTTCCTCCTTGTGACCACCCTCCGGCGTGAGAATCAGACTAGATTGCTCTTTAAATATAAATGTATATTAAGAGATTGCTAGAGCAGATATCAGGTATAATATGTAATACGAGATAGTATATGATGATAATGTGATAAGATGAGATGATCATACCATTTGGGGTATTTATAGCCGAAGGTAGGTTTCCAAGAAGGTGTGGCCGGCTGAATAGTATTCCTGTTCTACCAACTGTGGCCTACGCACGTGCCCTGCTGGTAGTTGGTGGGTAGGCAGCGGCTGACAGTGACCAGGCCTGCTGTGTAATATTCCTTTTCCACCAACTGCCGGCTATGCACGTGGTATGACAGGAGTTGGTGAGTAGGCAGCGGCTAATAGTGACATACAGTACAAGAGCATGCTGCTCGCCATACTGTTGTCAATAAGCTGTCGTATCTTTGGTCAGATCTTTTGCCCATACCTCGTCAGGTACAGTACAGAAGATCTTCCCGTATCGTACGGACTGGCTTAGTTGGGCGGGAGTATTCCCCCTCCCGCCTTTGTGCGGGATTGTTCCCGGCTTTGCTCATTCCTTCAGGTGACAACTGAATGAGAGCTAAGTGCCTTGTGCGTGTAGCCTTGCTGCGCGGGTGGCCTTCCCTGATGGCTTGTATCCGCAGCTGCGGGAACAGGCAGAGTACTTCACCATTGGGAGGCTTTTCCTGCGGGAACAGCTTGCGTACTGCGCGTAAGGACGTCACGTCTCTGAGCATGGTGGGTCCTGCGTATCCAGTTGGTTTCTACGCAGACGTCTCTTTTGAAGGTGAGTCTTGCGGGTCCAACTGGGCTCTGCTGGGACCTACCTCTTCACGGGCCATAAGAGTTGATGTCGTCAAACTGTACAGCCTATATGATGTGACACACTGACACTAAAGTGATGGCATGACCACTGACAAAGCCATACGAGCCATATGACAATTTTTGTCCTGTCCTACAGCCCATATGATGACGTCACCTGGTGTATCTATAGCAACACCTTGGGATACTTTTAGTTAAGATTGTCAAAAGTCAAATATTAGTCGAGCTGCAAGTTGATCAAATCAGCTTATGTTTTACTAATAGTTGACTTTGACCATCTTAGCACGTATTACATTCTACAATAGATCATACAAATACTCGTCAAACGATATTTTGTTTATTGTGGATGATAGTGGAATAAAAGACGCTTATGAAACGTATTGTGTCGAATTGGGTGTGCAACTTAATGCCAGAAACAATGAATAGCATTTGCCCGAGCCATTATAGAGAACCCTGCTATTCTTTAGTTGGTCGAGGCAACGAGTGCTCTTGATACCGTGTCAGAAAGCTTAGTTCAAGAAGCATCCGAGAAGATGATGAAGGGGCGTACATGTATCGCGGTGACCCACCGTCTCTTGACTATACAAAACTCAGATTCCACTTCTGTGATTAATGATGGGAAGGTGGTGAAACAAGGGTGCCATTCTAATCTTGTACCTGTACCCGATGGTGTTTACTGGAATCTTGTGAAGATGCAGGGCAACAACTCGCTTTTCAAGCAATAAAACATTGTGGTTAACTCAGTTTGGTGTAAGACAGCAACAAGATTTGTAAATTTTGACATTTAAAAGGTTGGAAAGATGTGGAACTTAATAAATTTTTGAAGGGTATGAATTGTGTAATAGGCAGATAGATAGTAGTTTTATGTTCTGTAATAAACATTTGTGGACACCTGCCAATAATGTCACAATAATATCATTTGATCATCTTGTTTCTTTTTAGATTTTTTTGATTCTACAAAGGTAAAGCCAATGCTGTCATATCTGATAATGTAAAACTAAATCTGCCAAAACAAGCATCAACAATAATAATACTAATAGTTCTATCCAAATCCTCAATACAGAAACACTCCCAAGCGGAGGATACAGAGCATGTTCTAGCATGATAAAACATAAGACAGAAGTACTAAAGACATGTTCCAACTTATTACAAACCAAAACAGAAATGCAAAAATCAGAATGTATATACTTAATAAAAACGCGTTACTCGTCATCTTTGTATGGATACTCCTCGGGAACCTGTTTAAGTAGCTTCACCTGCAACTCAAACGCATCATCTCCTCTAAGCATATCCCTGATCCATGTGACTTCAGTCTTCATCGACACCTACAAAATGTGACAAAAAAAAGTATTATCAACTCAGTATAACTATATCCCAAGTTTAACGTGAGAAAAATGTGACAGACTGACGGGTCAGATAAAACATACCATCTCTAATGCTCCCCTAACAACTCCACTTAAGATGTTGCAGTAATATAAACCTTGGCAGGTGTCCGGAAGCTCAACAAAGTCTACAAGAGGGTTATCTTCCAAAATGAGACTGCAACAAGTTCCTTCTGTGTCCCAGTTACTTACAGATGCGGTTACCCCTAAAAACATTTTGAAGCCCACCTGTTTGGAGGCAACGATTAAAACCAGAAAAACAGGTGCCAAAGAACACATAACTTGGATAGAAAATGATCGACAGAAACAAAAAGACAACACATTTACATTTCAGAAAATAGTTTGTAAAGTACATCACAAGATTGGCAATGTTAACAGACTATGCACCACCCAAACAGCCCAAAAGTGAAAAAAAAAATACACAAAACAAACTTATAATTCTGTTAGCAAAATTGAAGTATTTTGAGTATGCAGGTCATACACAAAACTGGTGTATTTGGAGTATGAGTTTTCATTTAGAACATTTACCGACACCATAAGCAGGTTAGTATTTGCTTAGGTAATTAACATATGTTGTTAGCACTTGATTATCTTAGTAAACTATATCTAATCCAATCCCTGCAGTTTTCAGATTTATGCCATTTAACCAAACCAAAATTAATCGGTCTGACTTTCAGATTTATGCCAATTGACCAAATCAGAATAGGTACAGAAAGCCATCTGACCAGAATGCCCCTCATGTGCTTGGCATATAGAAATACTAAACGGAAAAAATAAACACCATCCATCATGGTGACCTCTTGTGTTACCATATAGCAAACCTATTGGACCCAACAATAATATCTAATAAATGCTGTCTGGCTGTTAATCGGGGTTAACCCGTTCGAGTTTCGGGTTAGTTGAGTCGGGTAAGTCGGGTTTTCAAAAAAATATAAAAAAACCTAATCAGCAACCCTACCCTATTAAGGTTCAGGCTTGCTGGGTTCGGGTTAGTCGGGTTTCGGGTTAATCAGGTTAGTCGAGTTGTAACAGATATTGGGCTGCAATTTTTATTTTGAATGGCTATTGGGCCGCAAATTTTTGAATGATAACCAGGTCTCTCAATTCAGTAGAAGATGTTAACCATGTCACTTTCTTCTGCAAATGGTCATGATTAATGCATTGTGTGTCATTTGGATAAGAACATAGAGTACTGTTTCGGAATTAACTAAAAAATTTTTTTTTTTTAAATTTCAAAGAGTTAAATTATATTAAAAATAGTTCCAATTACTAAAAATCTAATGAACAAAATATGGAAAAAAGAGTTGTCGACTAGAAGCTCAATACCCATAGAAATAAGTTCACTTTACTGATCATGATTTTACTTAACAAAACTAAAATTTTGGTTGGTGTTGATGATGAAAATTTTAAGCCATGACTAACAGTAAATAATAAATTATGCATGTTATGCAGCAACAACATGGTGGGTTTTTTTTTATAATATTTATTACTGTTTTCAGAAATTATTTTCTGGGATTTAAAAAATGCAGTACATGATTTTTATACAGTTATTTAATTTAATGGAAAATGACCAGTAAATATATTCATTTAATCATTTACAAATCAAGCCGATCTCGGCTCGGCTCGGCTCGGCTCATTTACAAACCGAGCCATCTCAACTCGGCTTGTTTGCACACCTTAGCTCGGCTCGTGAACAATCATGATATACACACAAACAAACAAATAATTGGATCATGGGAGAAGATAGTCATACCTTGGCAATGACTTCAGCGGTTTCCCTAAAATCAACACACCTCGTCACATTCGATTTCGCAAGAAACTCATCAATCAGCCTGATTCCAATATTATAACCCCTAATCCATCAAAAAACAAACATAATAAACACCATTAAAACAACACATCTAGCTAGCATTTACATAAAACAACTCACACGCATCTTATAAACTAAAAATACAAAACACATACATCTGATCAAGCTGCTTATTAACTTCCTCAACCTCTTCCAAATCCGTAAGCAATTGTCGCACTATCGCCCCATACGTCAAGGTAAACAACTCAGCGTTCTACAAACAATCACAATCAAGTTACAAATCATGGTTGTAAAATCCCGCCTAGGCGCCGATTAATCGCTAGTCGGTACCTCACTGACTAGTAACCGATTAATCGCTAATATTTAAAAAACTACATATTTGATCAAATCCGATCAATCGCTAGTCCCTACCCCACCGCCTGATTAGCAATTTCTACAACAAAAATATCATAAAAACAAACAATTCCAAACAATACCACGCGCTCGACGTTGGCGAATATGGCATCACCGGATCTCGGAACAGCGGGGGCCATTGCAGGTCAACGATTAGTCTAGGCTAAATAACAATCAAGCACACGGTCTGCAAGCAAATTCTTAGAGGTTATAACATTAATAACATAATCATCATCAGATCTAGATCCTAAACATTATATTATTAATATTTATAATAACATTTTAACAGAAAAATGAATTGCAATTTGGGGGTTTTTAAAAACTAATTTCGTGGTAAATGTAGAAAATTGGGATAATAATATAATGGAAATGATGAAATAGTTATAAAAACTTACCGAGCCGGAGATAATTAACGGCTCTATTGCTTTCTTCAAAAGTACTCATATTTATTCCTTTGAAAGATGACTTTTAAGATACGCACGGTCTTAAAAGACTAAACTGAAACCTAAGGTTTTGTAAATAAGTTTTTTCAGCCCATGAAACCAAACCGTTAAATAACGGGTTGGCTCACGGTTTTAGCTAAAAACCATTACAACCGTTCTTATTTAATCGTAATAAGAGCATAGGTATGATTAAGCTTGGGTATGAGTATAATAAGTTAGGTTTCATAATTTTATATACCATGTGTTTTTAAAACAAGAGTCGATCAAAAGCTTGATGAACCTTGGAGACTAGATTAAAAGTAGGGTAGTCATTTTTATTTCTATATATAAAGATAAGATGAAAGCCATGATCATGACACATGAGCTAGTACATTATTAATTATTCTTATCTAAACCACCCTTCAGGACCGGCTCAACAGTTTATGAGGCCTAAAGCTAACTAAAATGTTGGGGCCTATTTCAAAAACTATTTTATATAAACTCTCCTCTTTTACCCGAGCTTTAGACCAACAATAAAGACTTTTTTAGGCTTCACGTTTTTGTTTGTTTAATCTTTTTGAATGACATTATTCATACTTTCAAGTTCTATTTTACATTATAATTCAAAAGTTGCAAACAAATTCACAAAGAATCTAATCTCAGTAGCAAACAATTCACATAATTTAAGTATAAAAATTGGAACAATAATCAAAATTCACAAAAAACGAAATCAAAACACGAAGAATTAGGGCTTATTAGTGTAACTTAAAGCTTCAAAATATGTTCAACAAAACCAAAAGCAAGCCGACAAGCCTTCAAACCAAACTAATTGAATTGTTAATTAGGAATCCAACAGAAACAAGAGGAATCAAATTAATCGATTATTGAACTCGGAATCAAGCCGCCAACGAAGAATTGATGTTCCAGCTTCCCACCTTCAGTTAACCATTTTGAAAGCTGATTGAAGAGATCGATTTTGAATTTCATATTCATAAATTCAAAACTTTTGCCTTTCAAAAAAAAAAATACTGAACTTCCATCTTTATTGCCCTGCGTGCTTTAGGTTAAGGCCTCTTCAATCTTCATTGTTGCTTCTGGCCCATCAATGAATAATCAGTTAACAATTAAAAAAAGCCCAATTCTGAATATGAAAGCCCATACTATATAACCCTTGGTTTAGCTGGAGGCCCAAAGCCAATGCTTTACTTGGCTGGGCCTGCCACCCTTCCATGCATGCATGCAGACTGATCATACTTCAGATGGAATATTGCGGTGAGGGAAGGTCAGGTATTCGGCATGGTGTCGATTGATCAAGGTTAGGGAGCTCTTGAGCCCTCTTTTTCACCTGTTCTTCGTCCACAATATATCGCTCCGAATGCCGCCAATCTCTTTCTCGCGGTGGATTCATGGCTTTGTGATACACATACTTCACCACATAACAATGGCATAGCTTTGGGACTCATTTGAACTCCTTGCAGCAGGAATCTCACCCTGAGAAACCAGTAACACTAGTTTAATGGTATATAACCTGGAAGTTGACCACACCCTCTTTCCCGGTGAGGATGAGGAGGATAATCGTCGGCCTTGACGTTGGCGGTAGAAAAGGCTACAAGGGCGGTGATGGGTATATATATATGAGGGAGCATTGAGCTAGGTACATACGTGGAGTGGTGGATTTAATCGGTGGTGCAATGTGGTCATTATTGTGCAACAAGACAGAAGACGTACGTAGGAGTTTGTCACATGAAAAATGTTGCATGTGAAGTATGTTTTGGAGTATGTATGAGGTGTCAGCTATCGTGATAAATATTATACTCCCTCCGTCTCTTTGAACGTGTCTACATTTCCATTTTAGTTTGTCCATTGCAAATGTCCACTTTTAAAATTTATTAACTAATTTCCATGTTTACCCTTAGGTCCCTTACACAAATACAATCATTTAAACTTTTTAGATTTTGTCTTTTTATATATGTAAGGAGCATTATAGTCATTTGTCAAGCAAAAAGTGCAATAATTCAAAATTTCTTAAAATTTGTGTTTTTCAACCATGACACTTGTTATGGGACGGAGAAAGTATCAAATATGTGATGAAATGGCTCCACGTGGACTTGAATCTGCCATGAGTCCACATAGTCAAGTAGCAAGTGTTTTAAAGAAATCAAAGTTGAATCTTGAATCAATATGAACAACGGTTTCTTGTAAGTACTCTGAAAGTTGGAAATATAAAACTAGTTCGTCTTAAAGTTTTAAAAATAAGGTATAATAAGTTATACGAGTTCAATTAATGGTTTAATAAGTTTAATTTAGATTATCGTAGAGATATTAGTTCAAAATAAGATATTTTGGTGTGTGTTAGTTATATGCTAATTATTTGGTGCCTTTTCTACTTTGCTCACAAACCCTGGGAAAGTTGTAAAGTTGAAGAGATGACAAGAATTACCATATCTTCTAGGACAGCTATACTTTACCACTTTGAGTACTTGTAATGTTTGATATTATTATTCTCTTTATTTGTAAATAAATGTCCTTAATTTAAGCAGGTAAAATCATTGTCGATGGTAGGTTTTGAAATATTAATTAACATAATGGATTGAATGTGTGTTAATTGATGAGTAGTTAGAGTTCAAATTTATCTAGGAGATTAAAGAGATACTCAAAGTCTCAAACTAAAGTCAATTAAGTTGTCCGATCACGAATGATAGAATGGGTAAAGAGGTGGGCATACGCGAGTTGGTTGTGCACATGCATACTGGTGTATGCATATATATTGGATCGATGATGTTATAAAGTAGCTGGTACTTAACTTGCATAAACAGAATGTTTCTACTTGGTGCCTTACAAACTGACAAGCAAGAATATTAACAAATATTTCACAAAACATGATGTATCCAATATATATGCATCCATTAATATTTTAGTCTCCCCCCACCCTTCATCCACACACATACACACACACACAAACAAATGCAAATGCAAAAATGTGATTGCACTTATAACCTATTACACACCACGTCAAACACTACAAATCAATATAAGGAGATAAGTTACTCGAACCCGCAGCAACGCGCGGACACTTTTGCTAGTATATATATATATAGAGTATGGTTCAAAAGTGTTTGAATGACAATTTTGAATATAAGAAAAGCCCGACTTGCTCGTTATCAATTTTCTTTCTCAATTTTGACTTCTTTAATTGTACGCACCGGTTGTTTTGTAGGTTGAAAATTTAAACATGGTTATCAAGGAACTCGTTAAGGAAGAGAAAGAAGAGAAAAACAAGCATTAAATGGAATTATCGCGTAGCTGGTGTCCGTAAAGGAAAAAGACTAGGTGAAGAGAAATATCCTATGCACAATAAGATGCATGACAAACATGGAAGTTATGTTAGAAACTATGGTTAGAAGATAGACTAAATCACCTTATCTTGAATGTTTGGATATTTATTGTGTTAGTATAAGAATATTTGACATTTTAATTTGTAATTTGGTGAAATGTTTTATACTCCCTCCGTTCCATTATAAGTGTCTTAGTTTGATTTTTCAAGTCTTTCTTGTTTAACTTTGATCGACAATATTTTTGTCTGTGCCATATAATACTTGATGAAAATTATATCAATGTAAAATACATTTAAAACCCAATCCATTCCACTACGTGAATATTGGCTTTTAGCCACACACATGCTCTGGGCGGTTTGCCACACCTCGGTCTAAATGTGTGGTTAAAGGTCGCTTTCGCCACACATTTGTTATTCGTGTGACTAAAAACACACCTGTTAGAACCTTTAGCCACATAAATTAGATATTTGTGGCAAAAAATCACACCTGCTGGAACATTTAGCCACACTTTTTCAATTCGTGTGACAAAAAACACACCTGTTAGAACCTTTAGCCACATAAATTAGATTTTTGTGGCAAAAAATCACACCTGTTGGAACATTTAGCCACACTTTTCCAATTCGTGTGACAAAAAACACACCTGTTAGAACCTTTAGCCTCATAAATTAGATTTTTGTGGCAAAAAATCACACCTGCTAGAACATTTAGCCACACTTTTTCAATTCGTGTGACAAAAAACACAGTTGTTCGAAACCGTTAGCCACACTTTCATAAAAAATGTGACTTTTACTTGCCACACTTAGTAAACTATGGCCAAATATGATCTACGCTCACAATAGTTTGATAACGATGTGGTTAAAAACTAATACATATGGCCACACTTACGGGTATATGTGACCATAGAGTATTGTTTGTTAGCCACTTATAAGTTTTATATGTGGCTAAAAGTTAACGGTGACAGCAAACAAAACGTGTGACCGTTAGTAGTTAATGGCCACACTTTAATTGTTTCATATGTGGCTAAAAGCTTATACATGTGGTCACACTTAAGGGGTTTATGTGACCATAAAGCATTATTTTATAGCCACTTATAAATTTTTATGTATGGCTAAAAGCTAACAGTTATATTAAAACAAAAGTGTGACTATTGATAATTAATAGCCACATTCTAATTCTTTTGTGTGACCAACCAGACATCCACTCTTCAGTAACCAATCTGAACCCTAATCCATCACCTGCTGCTAATACTTTCATCACTCGTTAACATCGATTGAAGCTCATCTTGGTTAGGTAGGTGATTTATACTTTAATTTTGAGAAATTTGGGTGTTCGAGGGTTTGAATGTAAGCAATTAGGTCTTGGATTCAATCGATTAGTATGCGTTCTAATTTAAACAATCTTGATACAAGTTGCAAGTGACATTTTTGAATCTTTACTTTTTATCATTGATGGATTTATATTTTCTAACGGGGTTTTTAACATGATTAATCAGAACACTAGTGATGTCATAAACATGTTAGGGTTTGAGTTTTGTTGAGAACAGTTGGCTGACAGATTCGTTCTCATTTATTGATTAGTCTGTAACTCGCTATTAAATGATGATTATTGATCGATTTTTGATTTTAGGATATAGTATTCTGAGTCTAGTTTCCAGAAAGGTAAATTTTGTAATTTTTGGATGAGAATTGAATACCTTTTATGATTTTACAAAAACATATGTCAAAGCTGATTCGGGGAGTTATATTCTGGTCCATTTTTCGGACACCATAACTCCCTAATGACAAACCCAAACGGGTTGGTTCCACTTCTGGAACTTAGTATTATGAGTTTAAAAGATAACCCAATTGGTCTTACACAATTTGGTTTAATGAGTTGATAGAACCATTAAACTAGTTTTTGTTGCGCAATCTGCTGAACTCTTAGTATCTATTTGTAATGGTTGAATTATTGTGAGTTTTGTATGCTTGAGAAAAATATAATAAAAATTGTTTTAGAAACCTGATTCATATATCATACTGTGGTAAATTTTGTAGAATTTATCCTTAATATTTTCTTTGTGAATAAAATCAGTTTGTACATGCCAGAATCTGTCTCGTGAACTGAATGATCATAACTTAAGTTGTATGATGAATATTTGGTTGCTTTGCCATGATATGATGTGTGGATACATGTTAGGACTTTCGGTACTGTTGACATTACTTATTATCACCAACGATTCGTCGGGTCAAGTTTGTGTTTGTGTGTGAGTTCATACGTGAGTCTTAGAGTCATGTGTTGTTGAACATACTCTCATAACTTAAAACACTTGTACTAGGTTGTCCTTGTTATCACCAACGTTGTCCTTGTTCAAAAAAAAGACTCGAGACCCGTTTTGACCCGTTCCGACCTTGACCCATTTTGACCCGGACCCGTTATGACCCGAACCTTTTGACCCTGACCCGTTCCGACCCGAACCATAACAACCTTTTTTTTAGTTGATCTGTTCCAACCCTGACACGTTTCGACCGTAACCCGTTCCGACCCATAACCCGTTTCGACCCTACCTAACCCATTTGCCACCCCTATGTTTAATGTATATCGACGGGTTAGGCGAGTTGTACCTCTTAAGACACAATTTAAAATTATATGCATAATGGGCTATTAGAGATTTCAAGGCCCAATATGGCCCATTAGGACATGTATGACTTGTATTTGTCTATTATGGTCTAATATGACTCCCTATAACACGATATAACCCTTAAATATCTAATGTTACATATCACATGCCATAATAGGCCACTAAGAGATTACAAGCACTAATATGGCCCATTAGAGCGACTATGACATGAAAAAGGCTATAATGGGCCACTAGCACCAACAAGGCCCAATAAGACCTATTGATGAAAGTATCACATGTTATCGGCCATTAACATCTAACTATGACTAATGACATTCCTATACAACCTTCTTAAAGCAACTATGATGTGATAAAGGCTATAATGGGCCACAAACACCAATTAAGGTCCAATAAGGCCCATTGATGAAAGTATGACATATTATTGGGCTTTAACCAAACTATGACTCACTAAACTCATATTCAACCCTTTTAGAGCAACTATGATATGATAGAGACTACAATGGGTCACTAACAACAATCAATGCCCAAGACGGCCCATTAATGCAAAGTATGACATGCTACTGGGCGTTAACACCAACTATGAGTCACTACAATCCTATACAACCTGTTAAATTAACTATGACATAATATAGATATATTGGGCCATTAACAACAATCAAGGCCCAATATGTTCTATTAATAAAAGTATAATATGTTATTGGGCGTTGACACATGAGTATGGCTCACTACACTCATATACAATCTCCTTGTAGCGACTATGACATGATAGGTAATATAATGGGCCACTAATACCAATCAACGCCATTTGATGAGACCAACTATGACTCACTACACTCCTATACAACCTGTTAACGTAACTATGACATGATAGACCCATACTGGCCATTAACAACAATCAAGGTCCAATAAGGCCCATTGATGAAAGTATGACATATTATTGGGCGTAACCAAACCATGACTCACTAAACTCATATTCAACCCTTTTAAAGCAACTATGATATGATAGAGACTACAATGGGTCACTAACAACAATCAAGGCCCAAGACGGCCCATTAATGCAAAGTATGACGACCAACTATGACTCACTACACTCCTATACAACCTGTTAACGTAACTATGACATGATAGAGACGATATTGCCCATTAACAACAATCAAGGCCCAATATGGCCCATTAATAAAAGTATGACATGTTATCGGGCGTTGACAAATGCCTATGGCTCACTACACTCATATACAACCCTCTTGTAGCAACGGGGACATGATAGATGCTATAATGACCACTAATACCAATCAAGGCCCATTGATGAATGTATAACATGTTGGGCCATTGACACAAATCAAGGCCAAATAAGGTCTATTGACGAAAGTATGGTGTGTTTCAGGTGTTAACACCTAACCATAACTAATGACAGTCCTATACAACTCTTTTAGAGAAATTGTGACATGATAGATGTTATAATGGGAAACTAACATCGATCAAGAACTAGTATGACCCACTAATAAAAGTATGGTTTATTGGGCGTTAACACTGATTACTACACTCTTATACAACTCTTTTAGAGCAACTATAAATATCACTAGTATTTATTTTATATGTTTTTATATTTAAAATACAATTTTTTATATTATAAAGTTTTAATTAGTTGTTATATATATATACACTAACAACTCTTTATTTTAATTATTAAAAATAAATTAAATTCATATTTAGTTAATTTTACTTCTCTCAAAATTTCAAATTAAATTCAACCCCCTCTTTTCTTCAAAAAAATTTGAATTACCCTCATATTCTTAAATTTAATTTGACCACATATTTAACCTACCTTTTTTTCTTTCTCTTCATTCCTTCTTATTATTCTTCTTCTTCATTTCTTTACACCCACCATAATCCTCAATCATTAATTCTCTAACTCACTCAATTCTTAACCAAATCCTTTGATTCCGGGCTCTAATCTAATTATTTTTGCGAGAGGAATTCACGTGTGGTGTCGGTTTTCATCAATTCTGTCTCGTTTTTTGCCAGATTCGTGTTGAGTGTGAAGAACCCTAAGAACCAAGTTTGGGGATTTTCAATTTTAAGTGTTATTTCTTGTAATTGAAGCTTAGTACATCTTCTTTAATCGCTAAAAAGGTATGTATTTCACCTGTTTGATGGCAACAGTTTGCTGACAGATTCGTTTTCGTTTATTTATTGGTATGTAACTTGATGTTAAACGATGATTACTGAACGATTTTTGATTCTAGGATATAGCACTATGAGTCTAGTTTCCAGAAAGGTAAAGTTTGTAATTTTTGGACACGTTTTGAATAGTTTTTATGATTTTACAAAAACACTGGTCAAAGCTGATTCGGGGAGTTATATTTTGGTCTGTCTTTCCGACACCATAACTCCCTAATGACAAAACCAAACAGGTTGTTTCCAGTTCTGAAAGTTAGTATTATGAGTTTTGAAGACAACCTAATTGGTCTTGCACAATTTAGATTAATGAGTCGATAGAACCATTAAACAAGTGTTTGTTATGCAATCTGCTGAACTATTGGTACATATCTTTAATGGTTGAATTATTGTGAGTTTTGTATGTATGAGAAAAATATTATAAATTTTTTTTTGAGAAACCTAATTCATATATTCTACTGTGGTAGATTTTGTGAATTTATACTTAATCTTTTCTTAGTGAATAAAATTAGTTTGTACATGCTATAATCTGTCTCGTGAACTAAGTGATCATAAGTTAAGTTGTATGATGAATGTTTGGTTGATTTGCCATTATACGATGTGTGAATACATGCTAGGACTTTTTAGTACAGTTGACATTGAATATTATCACCAACAAGTCGTCGATTCAAGTTTTTGTTTGTGTATACATTATGTCTAATGTGATTGTGCGTGATAGTCGTCGTGCTTTGAGGTTTCGCCTCACATTAACCCTTTACTAGTTATGATGCTAATATTTTAACAATTTTAGGTTCAAAAAGTTAGAGCCGAAATGGAAAAATATGAAAAGAAGTCAAGAAACGAGTTGGAAGAACGAGCGCAACGAATGGAATAAATGGAAAAAGAACTTAAGGAAAACGAAGAAATTAGGCAAAAACAATTTGACTAGTTTATGAGAAAGTTTGAGGTCGGTAGTAATTAGTAGTAGTTTTAAATATTTTGAATTCATAACTTATTAGTGAAGGTTTGTTAATGTAAACTTGTTTTGAATTTATGTTATTGTGTTTGTTAAACTTATGAAATAGCCACATTTATCTATGTGTGATCAAAAGTATGATAATAGCTACACTTTATATTACAAAAGCATTATGTGTGACAAACGGTAAGATAATGGCCACACCACAAACTACAAAAGAGTGTTTGACTGGCAAGTTCACATTTTTAGCCACATTAACAATAACCTCCTGTGTCTATATGATATGATTAGCCACACAATACCTCACTATGTGTGACGAAAAGTTTGACAATAGCCACACTTTAAATTACAAAAAGCATTATGTGTGACAAACGGTAAGACAATAGCCACACTATAATCTACAAAGGAGTGTTTGGGTGGCAAGCAAACATTTTTAGCCACTTTTAATGTAATTTCTAGTGTCTGTATGATATAATTAGCCACTCTATTTTTAATTTAAGTGGCCATTTCTTTGTTATATCCACACGGTATAGGTCACAATGCAAGCTTAACACAATCCTATTGGCCACATTATTATAAAATTCATGTGGCTAAAACATGAATTCATGTGGCTGTATACGTGCAATGGTCACTCATAGTAAATATTCATGTGGCCATTTTCTACCGTTTAGCCACACTTATTGGAGAGGATTTTTAATGGCCAGCAACTAATGTCTGTACCCTTTAGCCACACTTATTACCACATAAGGCCACTAAAAACTGTGTGTGGCCATATCATACCCACGGTGTCGCGACCTTTGGCCACATATGACTTGAACCAAATGTGTGTGGCTAAAGGCCTACGACCACACTTTTTTCGTGTGGCCGAAGGTCAATTTTCACGTAGTGTTCATATATTTTACATCAAGTATTATATAACACAAACAAAAATATTGTCGGTCAAAGTTAAACAAGAAAAACTTGAAAAATCAAAGTAGGACACTTATAATAGGACGAAGGGAGTATATAATTTTGAAAGCTTGACAATGTTTAAGTTGAAATAAGGCTAGCCGTCGCAAAAATTCGTAAGTTGTATAAAGGCGGAAGCAGTCACAAAGTTGCAACGAGAAGTGGTCACAACATTCACAACCGTTTTTTAAGGAAGCAAAATCCAAAGTGTTTTTCCAACCACAGTTTCGGTCACAAAAAAGCAATTGCTACCGCTTTGTGACCGCAAATTCGATCACAAAAGCCAACTTTCTAGTAGTGAGGTATGATTCATGATATAAACATCATCATCCAGTATAAGTTAGTTTTTATTTTACTTCATGACTAAGTTGGGTACAAGTATTAATTAGGTTTCATATATATAATCATTAGTTATATCATAAGTTTTAAAACAAGAGTAAGCTTGATGAACCTAGCTTTGGGACTGGTTTGAACTCCCGGCAGCACCTTTTGGAAGGAATCTCACCCTTCTTGAGGAACCTGTAACACTGGTTGAATGGTAACTGTTGTAAAACTCCGCCACACCCTTTTTGCCTAGGAGGAAAATCGCCATTGACGTCGGAGGCAGCAAAGGCTACAAGGGCCGTGATCAAGACGAGTGCAAGAATTGCTAGCTTTGCCATTGTTGTTGATGTTGTTGTGTGAATTGAAATGTGGTGGTGATGGGTATATATATATATATATATATATTTGAGGGCTGCATGGAGCTAGGTGTACTGCGTACATACGTGGAGTGGTGATGGTGCAATGTGGTCATTGTGGAGTAACAAGACAGAACACGCACGTAGGAGTTTGTCACATGAAAAATGTTGCATGTGAAGTGTGTTTTGGAGTATGTATGAGGTGTCAACTCTCTTGATAGGAATATCAAATATGTGACTAAATGCCTCCACGTGGACTTGAATCAAAATTGAATATTGAATTAAGTATGAATCTAGGTTTCTTGTAAATAAACATTATGAATATGAAACCATATCGTCGTTGAGATATACAAGTTCAATTAATGATTAAATTTTTATGTTCCAACACACACAGAGCCAATATTTGTGAATTGTATGAATATCTTCTAAAAACCGATTTGCTTCTGTTGAATACAGCGACTTGTTAGATTGTTTTCGAACATCTAACGTTCGTTTATGGAGGACCGATTCTCCAATCTAGGGGAATGGTAATGTGTGATCGGAAAGCACATAAGGGGACTCAATTTAGCAATTTGAACATAAAGTATAATCATGAAAGGATGGAAGGGGACAAGAACAATTGAAATCCTAATTTCAAAGATTTGGATTGTATCTCAACTTCAATCGAAACCCTAATTTTAAAGCGGGAAAAACGTTTGGTTTTGTGAAGCTAATCAAAGTCCTCAAGCGTAGATAACATGTTAAGAGTTCTTAGTCAAATACGGGTTGGAGGCTATAAGGTTTTTCATTCGTTAGCAAGATTCTCAAGGAATGAAAGCAACATAATCGAGGCTTGGAAAAGGGGGGGGGGGATTAATTAACATTTACAAAAAATTCATTTAGAGGAATGGTAATAGTTATGAAAAACTAAAATTTGCGAATACGAAGCAAGAGTCGGAAAAGTATCATATGCCATCTCCTACAGTTGAGAATAAGCCTTATCCTAATGATCTTCTTGGATTCTCCTATGGGTGCTGCTAAACGTACCACTCTTATACCATTATACTAAATTAACCCCCTTAAACTTATTACATCAATTATTAGTTCTTAACATTATATATCAGTTCCTACAACATTTTTTTTCACTTGATAATCTCCACTATACATATCCAATTAAAAACTATCAAGTATTACTATTAATTTATTTTGTTAGTATTAATTATATTGTAAATATTTATAAATCTTTTTTTTAAATTTTAACAGTATATATATTTATAATATATATCTTTTACAAAATAAACCCGAAACCCTACATCCAAAAACCTAAACCCGAACCCAAAACCCTAAACTTGAAAACCTAAACCCGATAAATTATAACATCAATTTTACATTTGTTCACATGATTCAAATATTTCATAATTGGTAATTCAATTATTATATGATATTAATTGTTATTATATATATATATATATATATATATATATATAAAAAGCAAGATTTCACCCTCTCAGCAAAAGTACTATTAATCATGAAACTATTAAATTTCGACCACACATTTTTAATAGTCTTCAGCTATTCATCAAACTACTAAATTTCGACCACTCATTTTGCCATAGTTTCCACACCACACACGTGTGATCCCATCTATGTTATCTTTAGTGGAAGGCTTTGGTCACTTCACTTTTCTACTGACGCTTACTTTCTTTTTGCCATTCACACAATCAGGTAACATTATTTTGGGTATGTAATGTTATGTATCTGTTGGTGTTCTTATATTTAGTTAAACTTTGTTACATGTGTCCTTTTGTTCATATTTTCTGATTTTTGCAGGTCATCGTCTCTGTACTTTGTGGTTTTCCATTGCCGGCAGTCGTTCCGAGGTTTTTTCGTTGCTGGTGGTGGCTCGAGACGCCTACGGTAGCGGCCACTTTAGATTTACTTTATTGCATATCTTTGTGGCCTTTGATTAGCCCTTCCTTATCTGAGATATTTAACTGAGATTGTTATGAACAAATATATTCGTATGTTGTTTACCTACGGTTTCGTGTGTTACATAATTTTGGAGTTTTCTGGTATATTATTATTAATCGATGATTATGGGGAATTCTCATCTAAGATGTATTTTTAGGGCTTTGTAATTTGTATTCTTCAAGTCTTTGCATAGGCTGTGATGACTTAGTGTTATTCGACTAATGATTGTGGTTGGCGTGGCAGCCATAGGATGACAGGTGTACGACAAATCTTGGTTTTGCACTTGCAACGCCGTTGCGGCCATGGTGGTTGAATAGTTTTGCTTCAACATTAAAACAGTCTTAGCCTCAACAAGGGAAAACTCAATTAGCATTTTCTGTTCATATGGGTATAGTTACTGAAACGGCTCTCGAGAGGTATGTTGGTGTGAGTCATGTGTGCAATGTTGGGTTTATTTTGTGACTTGGTTAATTTGTAGGAGACTTCAAAATGTAATTTCGTGTTAATCCCTTATTGTTGTTTGTTATGGTTGGTGTTTAAATTGCATTTTGGTGTTTGTAAACTGTTATATATAATTATGTTTGATACTTTGGCTTTTAATTTAGTGTTAATTCCTTATTGTTATGTGGTTTAAGTCCATATGTGTGTGTGCTTAATGTGTTTGGTTATAGTTAGGCATTGTCTTTGCGTATATGATTATTTTGGTGTATGCTTAGGTGTGTTGCCACGCGCCGCAACGCCCGGGTATGAAAACTTATTGTATTTAATTATAATTTTTCTGGTTAATAAGCAAAGTACTGTTTAGTTCAAATAATATATAATTTAATATTTATTTAATTTTATCATTTCAGGTTATGGCTCCCTACTATAATAGCTAATGTCATGAATGGAGTATTTGCTGTAAAAATGTCTTACTTATTGTACAAGATTGGATGTATATATTTTTATTATTCATGTATTTATGTATTTTTCACAATTCCTATAATTTAATTGTTTTTTATATAATCAATCTTATATTGTTGTTGGTCAAAGTCTATTTAACATATGTTTATTGGATTTTAATAATCCCTATTGAATGATATTGGCCGATAATAATCCATATTCATTTTATCGCCATCAGTGGTCCCAAAATTAAAAAATTTGGGCTCCAATGGAGCCCTGTTAAAAAGGACTTACGTCGTTATACTTTTTACCGAATTTCAAACAAATGTTTTAGGGCTTTTGATCGAAGGAGAATTCGAGTCGACTAATGCAAAACTTAGTTCGAAACGGCGCTCCAAAACGACGAAATAATGCTTCAATTCGGGTCTTTGAACTTACAATTAACAAAAATCAAGCCGTTTGGATCAGCCTTTTGAGCTAACTTTTATACCAATCGACTCGTATTCTCCTTACGATCAAAAGCCCTTAAACATTCGTTTGAAATTCGGTAAAAAGTATAACGACGTTAAGTCCTTTTTAACGGGGGACCATTGGGGGCCAACTTTTTTAAATTTGGGACCGCCAATGGCTATAAAATGAATACGGATTATTAATGGCCAGTACCATTTAATAGTGATTATTAAAATCCAATAAACCTTTAATATATTTTCATGATTTTGAATCATTTTCAAAATCGTTTTAATATAATTCTCTGACTATCATTATTGGTCAAATTCTATTTAATATGTTTCAATGTTTTTAATTTAAATTTATTATCATGGGCAATTAAATCATCAATGTCAAAGAAATTTAAAAAAAATATATACTTTCCAATATTACCAGACTTTATGTGTTAAAATAATACACATTTATGTATTTCTGCTTTTATTTAATACACATTATTTTTTATTTATATTGATAATCTATTTAATAGTCATTTTAAAAACCGATTTTCAATATTGTTTTTAGAAAGTTTTAGTGTTTTGATACTATTCATATCATTAACGTTTCCAATTTTAATATTTGACTATTTTCTAATTAATTTAAAATTATTTGATGGAGAGTGGGTTGATTGTGTTTGTTTTGGTTATTACGAATGTATTTTAGCTATTAATTTTCTATCATTTATTATTTTATGTAGCTTAGACAATTTATGTAAATTAATTCATAACAATCTTTATTTTTCTGTGTTAAAATTTTATATGAATAACAATCTTTTTATATACACAATCTAAATGTTTAATATTTTGGTTACAAACTTATGTTAAATATTTATGGTTTAATTTGTTAGTTATGAAATTTTATGGTTGTCTATATATATATGGTTGCTTATACGTTTTCAACCCATGTGTAACATGGGCTACTATTCTAGAAGTATTTGGTGGGTTAGATACTTTTACATAAATGAATTTTTGATCATCTATGTCGATTCAAGTTAACCGATAGTCCTCATATCCAGTAGAGTAAGTTGTGTTATTGTTGTTTCCTTTGTAATATTTTTAATTTCTATGTCTTTAATATCTTAATGAACACCAAATATAAATAACCTACAATTGTCACTAAAGTTAATAGTATTTGATTTCCCGGTATTTAATTTTATAGATTTGAGTATTAAAATAATTCATTAATTCAGCAAAATTGAAACAACATGCTCTATAAAATTCTATTTTCATATTTATGTTGTTCATCCTTTTCATATGCTAACCATATTATATTCTATTATAGATGTCTTCATAATTAAAGAAAATTTAATTTAAGGTCAATCAACGTCTTCCAATAAGAGGAGTAATTCAAACGGTTAGTTAATTTAATATTTTTTAGTTACCCTTTACATGTCTTTCTAAAAATGCATTTTTTTTTTGCAAACGTGTAGCTTCAACGCCAAGAAAACTACTTACTAGCATTTTAAACGACAACATTTTATTTTAAGCGCGTTAATACACAGTATTGTATTAAAATATAATTTTTTTTAACTAAAATAGAGTAAATAAATATTAATATGTTATTAACTAAAAATTAGGCACTTGTAACAGAAATTTATAAATGATTTTTAATATATCTACCATGAACTACATTATGGGTATATTTGGCAAAACTAGCTGGTAGCTGTAGCTAGAAGCTGCTAAGTGGTGGCTGGAAGCTGTAGCTGGTAGCTTTTTAGATATATTTAGATGTTTGGCAGAGTAGCTGGAGCTTTTAATAAAATGCATAAAATTACTAAAATGGGCATACTAAAAAAAATAATAGTAAATGTATTTATTTTGGAAGGTTATTTAAGTAAATTTAAATTATAAAAGCTTGTAGCTCTTTTTAAACGCTAATAGTAGAAGCTTTAAGCTTTTTTCTGCTGACCTAAAAGCTTCAAGCTCCTTGAACCAAACAAAATTTTTAACTGAGTAGGATCTTTTTCTTAAAAGTTTGAAACTTGAAGCTGCTAAAAGCTTCCTGCCAAACATACCCTATACCTTTTGATAAACAAAATTTTAATAACATTGAATGTATGTTTACACTTTCTTTTTTCTATTTTCTTTTTTAGAAATGATATGAAACATAATTTTTAGTTATCCAATACTATTTTATTTTCTTAAAACCAATTAAAATATATTTTTTAATTAAGATGTGTATACGAATCAATTTATGTTAATTAGAGGCGCCAATATATACTCAATTTTTATTGTTTCCATGCTTAGCAACAAAATTCACAAATTTAGTTGTGCACCATATAAAAATCAGTTCTTTTGGTTTTTAAGTAAGATCATTCCAATTATTATTTTTTTATATTTTTATTTGAATTAAAATTTTCATAAACACATTATACTAAATAAAATCAAAAAGACCAAAATTATTTTGACTCATAGATTGGTTCTAAAAGTTGGTGTGCCAATAATGTTACTAAGGAATATGAATCGGAAGAACGGTGTGTGTAATGGAACTAGATTGCGAGTAATTAATTTGGGTAGACGTTTTGTAGTAAAAGTGATTTCAGATACTAATATTGATTATCGCACTTATATAATTCGTTGTGGTCTAACACATTCAGATAAGAAACTTTCGTTTAAATTGAAGAGAATGTAATTTTTTCTAGTTGTAGTTTGTTTTGCAATGACTATTAACAAAAGTGAAGGTCAATCTCTAGCAAAAATAAGATGGAGAAGATGTTAATGGCCAAGTGCATAACTTTGCGGGATGAAAATAAATAGATTGGTTGCATATGGACAAGATTTAAGGAAAATTTATTAAACTCATTTTCAACCAATACTGTAAAAAGAGAAAACTCTATTTCTATAATATATTAAACTATTTTCTAACCAAGATCATTGTGCAATTTGATTATGTAGACCAATATATCATATGTTGGAGACACTTGTCCTCGTGGATATAAAGATTATTAATACAGATTAATATCTAAAACCAAGATTTTAAGATTTATACATATTGTTGGGCTCAATGAGAACTACTAAATATTTAAGAACCACTAAAAATTATTTTATTCACCTTTTGTATGTATTAAAAGATGAATACATTATTATTATTATTATTATTATTATTATTATTATTATTATATTACTAATGGAAAATTGAATACGTCACTATGTCGAATGGTTGCCACATCCGGACTAGTAGGCATATGAATATGTAGTTAGGCATGCCAAAATGTATTGTTGTGCAAGTTTGTGTCATGATTTAGAACATGCTTGAGCTAATATGGGCTATTAGCATCTTGAGTTCAAGTCATAACAAGTTTAAGTCAATATTAAAGTGTATACAAGTTATGGCTCTATGAATCGTTAAACAAGTCATATAAGCCAATTAATGTTCCTAAGTGTTTAGTTATTAGCTATTAAAAAAACCAATTTGTTCCTTTTTATATTAATCTTTGACAACAACAAAATACTACAAATTAAAGTATAAACCTTGTATACAAGGAAGTATTTAGGGATTTGTAAATACTAAATTTATGATAATTTTGTTAAATAAATAGTTAAATTGTATAGACTTTTTTTCGTGTTTATTTTAAATTACACTTCAATTAGTTCTTCTTACATCTTGTCAAAGTGAAAGACACTTAAACTTTAAAAAAAACATGAGGCTCACAGTTGGATGCAAATCCTTACATGTTGAAGAGATAAGGGGGAGGGGGTGGGGTCCAAATGACGACGAATGAATGCACAAATACTCGATGATCTTCTAATTAATTAACAATTCATTATATCTAATATATGATTTAATAGACTTTGTCTATTATTCGATATTAAACAAGTTCAATGAACTTACTTTCAAGAATGGACAATGTTGTCTGTTAAAATTATGTGTACTTATTAGACGATTTCTATATTTCCACCCGTGACGCCCACGGGTCAATAAGCTGGTATGTTTATAAAAGAAGAGTCGATCGTAAGCTTGATGAACCATGGAGGCTAGATTAAAAGTAGGGCAGTCATTTTATTTCTATATATAAAGATAAGATGAAAGCCATGATCATTACACATGAGCCACATTATTATTATTATCTAAACCACCCTTCCATGCATGCATGCATCGATCGACTAGAGGTCATTTGTCTGATCATACTTCAGATGGAATATTGCGGTCTGGTGAAGGAAAGGTTGGGGATTTGGCATGGCCTCCGTTGATCAAGGTTGCAAAGGTTAGGGAGTTCTTATGCCCTCTTGGTCACCTGTTCTTTGTCCACAATATACCGATCCGGATGCTGCCAATCTATATCTCGCGGTGGACTAAGGACTTCTCGGTACAAATACTTCACCACGAAACAATGGCATGGCTTTGGGACTGGTTTGAACTGCTTGCAGCACTTTACAGAAGGAATCTCACCCTTCTTGAGGAACCCGTAACACTGGTTCAATGGTATTTTACCTAAAAGTTCACCACACCCTCTTTCCCATGGAGGAGAATCATCCTCCGCGGTAGCAAAGGCTACAAGGGCTGTGATCAAGGCGAGTGCGAGAACTGCTGGCTTTGCCATTGTTGGTCGATCGTTGTGTGAATTGAAGTGTGGTGGTGATGGTATATATGTTTGACGGCTGCATGGAGCTAGGTACATACGTGGAGTGGTGGATTTAGTCGGTGGTGCAATGTGGTCATTGTGGAGCAACAAGACAGAACACGCACGTAGGAGTTTGTCACATGAAAATGTTGCATGTGATGTCTGTTTTGGAGTATGTATGAGGTGTCAAAACTCTTGATGGCAATATCAAATATGTGATGAAATGGCTCCACGTGGACTTGAATCCAGCTATGATATATAAACCCAATTCAATGTTAGTGAGGCTAATTGAGTTTGTTAATGCGTTAATGTTTTAAATTATAGATATAAACCAGGATGCCATGAAACATAGTTCATAAATAGTTAAGTTACATTGACTGCAATCATCCATCTTTCATCAATAAATCAATCACGCGTATATAACATGTATTACATGATAGCCATTGTGGATTTCAGACAATCAGGGCCAGCTCAACTAATATGGGGGCTTAAATCAAAACAAAATTTTGGGACCTTTTGATAACAATTGTTAAGAACAAAAAATTGATTATTACCAATTTTAAACTTATAATCTATACTTTAGTAACAACCAAGCATACCACCACACCAATACAGTAATTTGAGTTTACTATACTCACTATAATATATCTATATATAATTTTTTTTCGGATTTAGGCCTAAACCCCAACTTGTTTTTGCTGTCCCACGAGCCACCGCTGCATACAATTGTTTTTTTTGTATCTCCAATATGGTGATGAACGTTGACAAACATTCTGAGTGTATTATAGACCAGTTATATCTATAACTGGCACGATCTATATAAAGAATTGTTACCTCACCGTTTGATGGGTATCGGCCCTTGGGGTTTCTTAGATCATCTCCAATAAGAGATTCTTGGAGATTTTGAAAGTGAGAAAATACGAGTTGGAGGAGAGAGATAATTAAGAGGAGAAAAGAAGTTGTGATAAAATTATTGTGCAAGACTTTCTAAAACATGTATGTGATCGGAGATGAAGAAGAGAAAAGAGAGAACATATGAGAGAACTATTTTAGTGGCCATTAACATCTTAATAACATCATAAAAAATCACCTCTATTGGTGATCCTTTTAGGATTGGGATGGGTACGTTGTATAGGTCCTTCAGTATCGCCATGATTGTTAAATGATTATGTCATGCTCATGAGTTTGTCACGTGAAACAAGTATGTTTTGGAGTATGAGGTGCCAACTCTTTTGATAGGAATATCAAATTTATTATGAAATGGTTCCACGTGGACTTGAATCTGACATGATTCCACATAGTCAAGTAGCAAGTGTTTTGAAGAAATCAAAGTTGAATCTTGAATTAATATGAACAATGGTTTCTTGTAAGTACTCTGAAAGTTGGAAATATAAAACCATTTATTTAAATTTAGAAATTGGTTAAGGTATAATAAGTTATACGAGTTCAATCAATTATTTAATAAGTTTGATTTAGATTATGCTAGCGATATTAGTTCAAAATAAGATATATTGGTGTGTTATAGTTATATGTTCACAAATAAGTTGTTTAACTTGGCTTTCCGTGCTTTATTAAGATGTTTTATATTATATTATGTTATATTATATCAAAACAGGTCTTTTAATTGTTAATAACCTGCATTTGATGATAAGTTAACCTAATTCAGTATTAGTGAGTCCTATTGAGTGACATAAACCGGGCTGCCACGAAGCATAGTTCATAAATAGGCTATTGACACTAATATATTGATTGCATTCCATCTCTTTCATTAATGCATCAGGCATATATAAAATGTATTACATGATATATTGATATTGTAGATTTCACATGATATCGGTACTTGCAGTTTCTTAGGATTGATTGGTTGTACCAGTCTTTCTATTTCTTAGGGTTTGGTCTTACATCGCCATGATTAATGTTAAATGATTATGTCATGCCCATGAATCTTGGTCGCTGAGGATTAGGTCCTTCGTCGTCTGAACATTAAATGATTGTCCAATGTTTAAGCTCTAATTACTTGGCTCTCACTGTAGAGAGATCTAGAAAAGTTTGAACGACATTAGGTTGCACATATGCATGGTAGCCGTTATTTGATGCCTAGGCAGAGCAAGAGTATCCAATGCCTCCAATTACGCCTAGCTAAGGCGTTGTGGATTCATTATAAATATACGTCTTCATCTAGATAGCAAACCATGCATATGTCGCATTTAGAAATATATACTCCTAAGTTATATGTGTTAGTTGTAACTTTGTAACCGTAGTGTGAATGTTAAAATAGTTTCTTTTAATAAAATTTAGATATGCTTTTGATATTCATATATTTTTATCATATATATATATATAGGGGTGGGATCAAGAGAGAACTCATTTTAAAGAGAGAACTAGAGAACTCCACTAGAACCATTGATTTTACTAAATCAATGGCTAAAAATAAGAAGGGGACAAAAAGAAAAAATGGTGGGGTTTTTTTATTGAAGAAGGGTAAACTTGGAATTGCAAAAAAAAAAAAAAAACAATCAGTCTTTATTCTCTCATTCATTCAACATCGAGCACACTATCATCCTAGGGTTTTTTTATTCTTCCAACCGATCATCTGTTTCGTCCAATTGACTACGAATTCAAGCAGAAAAACGATGAACACTATCAGGTAAGCAATAATACTAGTCAATTTCATACATTACTACATCAATTAGGTGCATTAAACTAAAATCGCGTTCAACCGTCTCTGTTTTTGCTTTTTCTTGTTAATTGAAGAACAATAGTGTCGATTAGTTACATAATAAGTGTTGATTAGGCATATATTGCGTCTATTCTGAATGATTTGTGTATATATTGTAGATTATGTGTGTTATAGGTGCCGATTAGGTGTACACTGCGTCAAATCTGAACAGCTCGTATGCGTAGTGTCGATTAGACGTCCATAAGTACCAGTTATGAGCATTTTGTATACGTGGTGTCATACATCAGTCCATTATTTACATTATTAATGGAATATTACATAGATATAATACATGAATGTTGTATTTCACTATAGAATTGTTAATTATAGACTGATAGTGCACATATGTACTATTGAACATAGTAATGGTAATGTTATTTAGCATGTTTCTTTATAGACTAATAGTGCACATATGTACTATTGAACATAGTAATGGTAATCTTTAGCTTTGATGATAATGTTCGAGTGTTTGTTAGGTATAATACATATACGTAATAAAGATAATAATGTCCAGACTGATAGCAAAACAGTGGAAAAATTACTAACGACGAAAGTGAAGACGTGTCAGAAAACAATGACAAATATAGGAGTATTGATAGTATGGTTAGACAAACTGATACATTTCATACATATAGTATTCTGATTACATATATTTGAATCAATTATATTACATAAGTATGTAGTACATGTGATCAATGAATGACAATTACCTGTTTCAGAAATGTTGTTTCAATCGTCTAATTTGTCCAAATATGCAGCGAAATCAAACATAAATCATAAGAAAAAAAAGTAGGTAAACAGCTGTAATGTTCAAATTTCATAAATGATGTCATCTTTTAGGCTTACATAAATTATTGATGCATTACATGCATATGCAAGTATGGTCCATTATATATATATGCATTACAGATGTATTACTGGCATTATTGATGCACTACATATGTGCATTACAGATGTGTTACACTTATATATGTTGTTGTGGTGTATTGCACATATGCACTACAGATGTACTACATATGCGCACTACACACATAGTACACATATTGTATACGTGAGCAAACATAATAACACAACTGTTTTATTGAAACAATATGCAAGAAAACGTGCGGGCAAGAAAGGAAACAGGGCATGAAACAGGGGAGGACAACAGGCAACACAAAAACAGGGCATGAAACCGGGGAGGACATCAAGCAACACAGAAACAGGGGAGGACAACAGGCAACACATATGTCAATTCAGGTAAAAACATATTTTCTAATCATATTAACAATGCATATGTGTAATAAATTAGTAATACATATTCTCGTCATATATGTTTGTTATAATGGTTGTTTTTTTACTTGTTTACGCAAACTAACATATTTTCCAATTACATAAATCAGTTGGACACCCGAAGGTGGAAGCTGCGAGTTCAGAAAGGCCAAGGAAAATGAAGTTACCATGGGCAGATAATGTTACGGTTTGTCGGATATTCACGATGCAGCACATGCGGTGCCATAAAGGAAGCAACTAGGTTGATTTTGATTTCAGCACGGATGATGTTAGGATGGTTGAACAAATCAATATTCTTCGGATGAAATACATAGCTCGCCAAAACTATCAAGAAGCATATGTTGTAAGATGCTAGATATTTGGAAAGCAAAAACTAAAAAAAGTTAATGGTTAAAAATGTCCTCTTTAAGGGTTTTGATGGATAATAGTTGATCATTATGAATGAAATAAATAACTGTTTTGTAAAAGCATAAGGCGTCAGGTAATTTATGATAATGCAAATCAGTTTGACATGAATGCTTGTTTGTTTGATACATGCACTTGAATGAAAACGGTTGATCGATATGGATGAATGTGTATGTTATGTGTTATTATGTATGTTTGTTTGATATAAGTGTGTGGATATTAAAGACCTAAACTAGTAACATGTGATTGACACACGCGTTAAACATTTTATGCATTAATGGTGTATTGTTACTTGAATTAAAAACAGATTAAACGTTACATGTACGTTATGCATATGCGTAAGGTATAAACAATAGACATGTATAGAATGTTCAGCGATGTATGTAAAACATATAATGTATAACTGTAACACGAACATATAAGGCTGGACGGGGATTTTAGAATACAGGGTACACATGATGTTTAAAAAATGTAGATAAAACTCAAAAAGTTGTGTATATATGTAAAGCGACGTGTTTTTAGATAGAAAAATATAACAGATTGTACGCAGTATATAAACACATACACAAATATATTACTACACGCCTGTAACATGTGTATAAAACTGAGTGGCACATACGTACTGCAGTATGACTATGTATATATCAAAACAATGCATAAACTATATATATCACACAGTAATACACCATATGACACTAGAGTTTGCATATGTGTGTAGCGCACATACGTAGTATTTAAAACACAAGGATAACACTCAAATACGCACATGTATTACATTCATATAGGTTTCAATAGTCGACAGATCGACATTAATAACAATGTTTTTAAGGTATAATATGAACACACCTGTAATACGCATTTACCGAGTATATGTAACAGTGCAATGCGTATACGCAATGTAAAAGGTACGAAATCACAATGCGGTCCGATTGTATGACATAATGGTCGACAACATGATCGGACGGTGACCTAGTTACAGTGGCATCAACTGCAGCAACATCAGCTTCTTTCACAATATGGACCTTCTCGCAGTTGTGGTTTCATGATCGGTTGCCTTGCTCTATCTTGATTAAGTATGAACTGGATATATCTTGACCTGATTACAACAGGCTGCCTTGATCATATAAGAATCCAACATTAAACCGCCTAGTGCCAAAAAAAATAAAAAAATTAGTATAACAATTGTAAAATGATAGCTAGTAAAGACATCATTCAAGTAAATATGAAAATAAATATAACAATAGTTAATTAGATTATTTTCCTATCTAACCTCTTCATCATAGCAGATAAAGAACATCATTCAATTGATTTTCACGTGTTCACATGTCTGTACCTGTTTCGCTAAGTACATACACAAACCATATCGTTTCTCAATTGTTGATGAAAACCATAATTAGAACCAGACTTGTTTCTAATACAGATTATTTTACACGGTTTTTTGTAAACAAGGTTCACAGGTCTAACCCGGTAATTGAACATCCCTAGTTAATGTAATGTATACTCCATTATATTACATATGTGTAGTACATAAAACATTATATTACGTATATGCATTACATGGAGCAAGATGTCACTTTGTTTTACAAGACAAGCATACTACAATAGGATTATGGTAATATTTTTTTTATAATTTGACATTAAGTCTGCAAATGTCTCGCATATGTTAGGATATTTCTTTTTTATTTATTACAAATATGTAACAATAATAGTAATACACATATGCAATACTCAAAACTCTGTATTAGACATATGTAATACCATGTTTTACACATATATAACAATACAATAATGCATATCATGGTATTTATTTTTTCTTTTATTATTACTTGTATGTAACACTAACAATATTACACATATGTAGTACTAACAGTATCGCACATATGCAATACTCCGTATGACACATTATTACCCTGTTTTAATATTCATTTATATCCTTATAATCTATTAATTTGTGATTAATCAATTAAACGATCAAATCAACACATGAAGCCAACCAATTATGTTTATTTCTTATATTAGTAGCCGTTTTTTACATATAATCATCAAATTCTGGCCGTTTTTGACCTAGAATTAACAAATTCAGCCGTTTTTGACCTATAATCATCAAATTCTGAACTTACAGTACGATTATTGATTGTAAAACTTCAGATAAAGCAATATATGATCAATTTAACAAGGAAACAATGAAAATTAGTAAAAATACACATGAATAAGAAAGATATACCTTCAATTGTCATGTTCAATGGTTGAAATCAAAGTTGGAGACACGATTAACAGTTGTATATGCGTAATTACGCACAAATAGAAGATCGATATTCAATGATTTAGGGTTCTAAATCATCAAGATGTGTTGATTCACAATTTGTAGGTTGTTAGGTAAAGTCCATCTGATGGAGAAAGGTCACACAAATAAACCCGATTATTAACACCTAATGGAAAACCAAATTTACAATTATAACCCTAGTGTTAGGAGTTTTCTAGTTCTCTCCCAAAATATGAGTTCTCTCTTGATCCTTCCCCTATATATACATATATATATGAATTTTCTTTTAATGAAAACTATTCATGTTCTATGTACTGTATTTTAACTACTATTATATCTTTTATATATATGAATTTTTGTACAATAATACTATAAAAGTACTTACTAAAGCATATAGAGACAAGAAAGCGTAAAAAATAAGGAAGGAAAGTAAAAACGTACAAAAGAAAAAAAGAGTGAATTGCGGTTTTCTTAATTCCATTAAGAAATTTTATATTACTTTTATACTAAGATGATTTTTCTTTTTTAAGAAATTGTTAAGAGTTCATAAATGAAAATCAAATATAAATTAACTTACATAAGCTAAACGGTCAACATAATTATACATGAGGTTAAGAAAATACGAGTCTTGCTTTTGTTAATACTTACAAATTTGCAATAACATTTTGGTTTGAGTTATCATTATTAACTTTTTAAAGAATATTTTACTTATCTATAAATGCTTTTTATTAAATATTAAATAAAGTTCCACAAAATAACAAAAAATTGAATAATACAATAGCAAATAGAAAGATAGAAAATAAAATAGCTAAATCAAATGCAAGTTACACAATATCACTTAAATAATATAACATTTTAGTTTGTATACGGTTTCTAAAAAAAATATCTACCATTATAATAAAACAAAGTTTGTTTTGTACAGATGTTATTCTCACAACAACCCTTCCTTTTATTTTAACATCAGTTGTGTGCAGTTACAACTTACAACATATGGTTTCTTCCATCATACACTACTACTTACTCAATTCAAATTACGCAGAATATTAGGCAAAAAATCTTCAATACAGTCATCAATTGGCTTACGATGTTCTTCAATTGTTCATCATCATCCATCTTCAATACAGGTTT